>NW_010163204.1:0-65574 GCF_000695765.1 Mesitornis unicolor | reverse complement strand
GTTCTGTGATTCTGTGTGATTCTGTGAAATAAGAAGAGAGAAATAAAGGGAAAAAAGAAAAAGGGAGGGAGGAGGGACGGAAGGAAGGAAGGAAGGAAGGAAGGAAGGAAGGAAGGAAGGGAAGGGAAAAAAGGAAGGAAGGGAAGGAAGGAAGGGAAAGAAGGAAGGGAAAGAAGGAAGGGAAAGAAGGGAGGAAGGAAAACTAGCTTGTAAAGATGTCATTAAGGACAAACGCTCATTTGGTCTAAATCAGAGAAACTTGTCTAATGGTGCCTACTTATTTTCTCTTCACCATACATTCCCTGTCATATCATGCGGCAGCTTCCATGCAGTTTCACATTTCTCCCATTCTGATCAAGGATGTATCTGTCTTTGCTGATACCAAGCAATGACTGTCCTCAAGGTACTAAGCAGCTAAAAAGAAAACCAATGATTGAACACATCTGGAGTAAAAAACAAGCATTACACGTAGGAGCATCTGAACCACATCTCATAGCACATACAGACCGTTAAAAACTCAGACCAGCTGACCTCTGTTTTCCTTGTTCTCTCAGGAATTAAAGCTTACATCATGCAAACTAGACACTCATCACCTACCATTTAAAACCTTATTACTTTATTCTGATTCATACCCAAATAAAAAACCAAAAGTACATTAACAATTAAAAAATACAGATATATCGATTAATTTCCTATTAACCATGGTTCATTTTTACCATTAGTACTGTATGAAGGTTCATCAAATTGCAGCCTACTTCTGATGAACAAAATACTAGGAGCACATAAAAAATATAGCAGAGGACTTGTTCATTAAACCATGATCATTAAGAACTATTAATGCCATAATAAACCATCCTCCTTAACATTAAAGAATGATAAGTATTTAAATTCAACTACCCAAAGTTATTATGCTAAAAACCTATACATGGTTGAGTTCTTTATATAAGTAGTAAGAAAAAACACTACGGATTTTGGAGGATTTTGGAACGTTAGCTATGAAATTAGGACATTTTAAATGCATTGGTCCACATTTGTTGCCTCCAAGGTTCTTAAAAGAGAAGACATTCGGTCAAGTGGTGTTCTGTTTATTTTCAAAACATTTTTGAATGCTAGGAAAATTCCAAGGAACTGGGGTAAAATGCATATGACCCAATATTTTAAAAGAAAAATAAGAACTAAATTTCTGTCTGACGTCTATCCTGGGAAAAAAAAATAACCTGCCTAATATGTGAATTGATTAATAAGGAATTAAAGATAGCAAAATGTAAATCAGAATTCAAGTGTAAGAACAGGTTTTGCTAAAACAACATAGTGTCTTTTTTTCCTGAGACTGCAGGCTTGGATGAAAAAGACAATAATGTCAAAACAGTAGAAATCTTTATGGTATTTGACTTTACACCAAAAACAACTTGTACAAGAACTAGGAGGATATGAAATGAATATGTAGATGTTGAACTTTTTACAACTGGTTGACTGATAGCTTTTGACATTTAATTGCAAATAGAGTATATATTTAGTTGGGTTTCTAAGCAGAAAATACTTAAAAGAGAGGTCACTGAGACAGAGCTGCCTAAAAAAGTAGACACACAAAAAGTATGCTTTTATCAACTGTCAAGTTATACATGAAAGAATAAAGAATAATATATTTCACTCTATGAAATTAGTGACTGGAAAAGATCATGACTTCTGAGTGTAACATAGTCAAAAAGAACAATACGACTCCTGGATACATAAAACCAAAGATTTCTGAGTGTATGAATAGAAATTATACAGCCTCTCAATATGATAAGATATCACAGCTGTAAGATTACTCCTTCTAGTTCTGGTCTCTGCACTTCAGAATGGGTATCAAAATATTAGGAAGATCACATGGGTAACTTAAGCTGCCCACCAGTTATCACATACAGAATTGAAAAGTGAAACATTCCTCTCTCTAACAGGTAATTACACAGGAAGATCTACCTTAGTCTAGACAAGCTGAGACAGGAAATAAGTCATAAACTTTCAACAGGCAATGTAATTAACCATCAGAACAACTTACCAACAGCTATGATGGATTTTCTATCACTAGAAAATTTTAAATCAATATTGGATGTTTTTGTGAAAGTTACATCAAAACCCAGGGAGAAATAATGGGCTTGAAAAAGAACTCAGTTAAAGCATGTCCCATGGCTTGGTCTATGCATTTCACACTGGATAATTACTGTAGTTCCTTCTGACTTTAAAAGCTGCTACACAAGGAAAATGGCAATGTTTGACAGTTATAACTGAGATTTGAGGGTTAGCATCCAGCATTTTCCTGCTTAACACTGAGTGGATAACTTGGGTGACAATGTCATAGTCAGAGTACCTGATGAGACAGTGACTTGTAAATTCTGCCATTTTTACTGTTTGCAGTATGTGAATATGTAGAGAGTTATCACTGTTTGGGCCTATTTTACAGTAACAACCTATCATTGAAACTTTTGGAAAGGCTGGAGAGTAGAATCCTTAGTTTCACAGAGAATCTTGAGTATAATGTGAGGCTGTGGTCCTTCAGCTTCTCATTGAAAGCTCTCAAAATGAGCTAGGGAAAGCTTAACCATCTGTTCAAGCTTTCTCTGTCATACATATTGACATCTGCTAAAGGTAGCTCTGCTTTTCCAAAACAGCTCCCTTCTTTCCAGTCATTACAGCTCTGAGCCAACCAAACCTTGTGACATCCAGGTCCTCAACCAATCTTTACCACCTCTTTTCTCAAGTATCCACTTCTGGTTTACACAAACATCCTCTGAGACATTCAACAAAAGGTCATTATATATCTTCTGCAACAAACATCCAGCTGTTTATCTAAATTATCTTCACTTATCTTTTGCTTCCTTACCTCCATGTCTTCTCTGTTGAAGCAGTAAGATCTTGGTTATAAGAAGCAATTAATCAATAAACCAATGCAGAATATCCTGTCATGGGGACCCTGATTGAATTGTTACTATAGTGCCAAGCACTACTAAGTTAACAAAGAACTCATGAAGTTCACAGTGTCATGCAGAGCACATTAAAATATCTTTTTTCCATATTTTCATTTAAATCAAATAAATCCACTCTGAAGCTTAATTTTTACTCTGTCAGAGGTCTTTTATTATGTAATTATGATCACATATGGCAGCAAGAAATCAGTGACGGAAACCTATCCATAACACATGTTGGTTAATGTTTTTTTAAGTACACTGAAAATTCAGTGTTTCTGAAAGTTTACAGTGCTTCCACATTTAAGTCTTTATTGAAGTATCCCTCCCACAGGCAGTTTCATGATGACCAGTCAGGCTTAGTCGCACTTTACTGTATATCTCCTCTACAGTGCTTAATATATTCTAAAAAGCCAAGAATACAACAAACAGTAATTATTAAGCACCAGCTTAGGTGCAAAAAAAAAAAGCTTTATTGAGATTAATAAAACTGCAAGGGCAATAAAGCAAGACCTTTCAACTGATGGAAAAAAATAATCCCTTTTATAAGATTTCTGATATTTGAAGTTATTGAGGCTGGAATGACTTTGTCTTAGTTATTGATTTCCAAGTCTACATGATCATTGCTCTTTAAATATTGCAGAGTCATACTGTGCTTTGCTGCATACTCTAAACCAACAAGAAGTAGAAAGGCCACTTGAGTCCCAAATCCAAAAAATACCATGTGAGGTCTTTTTTTCATCTTTAACTGACACAGGAAACTTCTCTTTAGACCTCTTTCTTTGTCAAAAATAAAATTATAGCCCACCCACCTCCCTTTCTCCCTCCAGCTTATTACTCAGTGATTAGCAGCAGTCTTTGTAGACAATTATTTATTCTTTTATATTAATCAGTAGGAGCAGAGTGACTCACTCCACCACAGAACATGAAAGTCTGGTGAGGTCATCTGCCCTTCCCTCCACTGGGGCAGGAGATATAGGCTTAATGTACTCAATGCTCAAATATCTCTATCTACTCTTTTTTCAGCCTAACAGATAAGTTATCAGGGAAGTTTCTCCTTAACCAGTGATTTAAAGGTTTTTATTTTCACTTCAGAAGTGTGTAGATTAAGAAACAATTTGCTCAGTAAACATTTCAAGGAACCATGATTTCAAGTAGATGAAAACTGTTGAAAGACCCTTCTATCCTGCCAGAGTAGTCTAAAGATGACTTTAGTCTGTCTTCTTAGCATAATGAGAGGCAGGCTGAGAAATCAAAAAACATCATGATGGACATTAGCACCTCCTCCTGAAAAAAGCCAGAGGACCCAGTCTGGCATGTAGTGTAGCATGAAGTAGATGTGTGACATGATGTCCGCTGGGAACAGAGAGCTACATCAGCATTGGTGAACTGGTTGACAGAGAGCTGAACATAAGCCAGCAGTGTGCCCAGGTGGCCAAGAAGGCCAACACCATCCTGGCTTGTATCAGGAACGAAGTGGCCAGCAGGAGCAGGGAAGTGATTGTGCCCCTGTACTTGGCACCGGTGAGGCCCCACCTTGAATCCTGTGTTCAGTTTTGAGCCCCTCACTCCAAGAAGAACATTGAGGCGCTGGAGTGTGTCCAGAGAAGGGCAATGAAGCTGGTGAAGGGTCTGGAGCACAAGAATTATGAGGAGTGGCTGAGGGAGCTGGGGTTGTTTAGTTTGGAGAAAAGGAGACTGAGGGGAGACCTTATCGCTCTCTACAACTGTCTGAAAGGAGGGGGTAGAGAGGTGGGAGTTGGTCTCTTCTTCCATGTAACAAGTGACAGGACAAGAGGAAATAGCCTCAAGTTGCACCAGGGGAGGTTTAGATTGACTATTAGGAAAAATGTCTTTACTAAAAGAGTGGTCAAACACTGGAAGGGGCTGCTCAGGAAAGTGGTGGAGTCCCCAACCTTGGAGGTGTTCAAGAAGCACTTGGATGTGGCACTTCAGGACATGGTTTATTGGCCATGGTGGGGTTGGATTGATGGTTGGACTCGATGATCTTAGAGGTCTCTTCCAACCTTAATGATTCTGTGATCCTAAACACACACACACACACACATGTGGAGAACCCACCAGAGTGAGAGCTGCAAATTGGCATCAATCACTTGCTTTTTTACAGAAAGTAACAGTTTGCCATCTCCAAGACAAGACTGCATGAAGTTCCAGCTGTGTTGTGCTCTGCACATCAACCTTCCCAATCGCCCTTCAGACCTGAGAAAAAAGGAGATTTTTCTTTGCTGTCCTTCAGAAGCTACTCTCTTGCTTAAACAGCTCCTGCATCCTCCCCTGACTGAGGATGTACTTGGGCAGCAGGCAAAGGGAGATTGATTTTACAAGAATGCCTGTGAAAGGGAGACCCTTTGGCCGTAAGGGGTATATAAAGAGTGTAATAACTATTGCAGTCTTTCCAGTGGCTATTACGAAGATCCAGAGAAAAGAGGAAACTGTGTTGGATATCTAATGTGGTAGAAAAAAGAATTAAGCCATTACTGATATCTTAATATCTGTGCAGTATTTAGCAGAGAGTCTTACCACGCTTCACCCTCTCAGTCGGGAGAAATTACAATGCCATATGAATAATAGATGAAGTGCTATTTTGATGATGTAAATTAGTATTAATGCAGAAGATTATTTTAATAGTGTGCATAAATGGAGTTTTCAGTGCTGAAAGGAACCCTAATTAAATCTGATTCTTTCAACCATTCGCTGTTACGCCACTCAGCACTTTGGCAGGGGGGAGGCTGTTTGTTTTCTCTAACACTTATTTCTGTCTCCTTTTTAAATCAGTTATCGCTATATTTAGTCACTATAATCAAAAAGTAAAATAAAAACCTAATGATGAGGTCAAACAAGAAGCCTTTTAATAACGCAGAGCACGCTGCACCAGAAGGAAAACATGCCAGCACCTAGGGAGAGTCATCCTGGGGACAGGCATGCTTTAGTGCTAGGAAGCTGGAGAAATACTTTCCATTCCTTTTGTCAGTTTTCCTGTAACAAAGCCTCGGGATTTCATTAACACAAAACAGCCCAGAACACCATTTCTGCCTAAAGCACAACAGATTTTGCTGTTTTGACCTTACCTTTTCCTGTTGCACCCAGCAGCATCACACTTGTACAGTGATATGCATTCACCATTACCATATAAACGCAGCATGGCGTTGGATCTGACTCAGGAAAAACAGGCAGTTATAGAACATTTTTCAAGGATCTTTGTCCCATAGCAATTCCCCATTCAGCACGTGTCCACCTGAATAGGTGTACGCATAAGTCTGACCAGCCTATTTGGACTGTCTTTCTGCAAGCTCACATGCTTCTAATCATGTTTTCTATTCCACATGTAGGAACATAATTGTATCAGCAAGATCACCCAGGATGGTGAAGACCATGGCCAACCTGTTTGCACTGAAGAAAGTGCAAAGCCAGGAAGATGCTATAATTTGTTAACTCTTCTCAGGCTCCACTTTTCCTCCTTCATAAGGGGTGTGGAATCAGGATGAACCAATAAAAGGTGTTTTCTTATCTCAAAAGCATTTTTTCCCCCTAGAATAAATGAGTGTGGTTTAACACCAGCTTCCAGGACAAGCCTGAGCATCTCTACCTGCCTTCCCCTTTCTGAACAGGCAGAGCAGCTGAATCAACCTCACTGTGGAAAGATCACGTCAGTTAATTGGTAATGCCAAGAGCATTAGGCTATTTTCACTGCACTTATTTTAGGGCCGTGGCTATATTTTAGTACATTCTTTATGACATGTTTATTACATTCTGTACAGAATCCATAAATTTTGGACAGTACTAGATTACATGGAACCTCACCTTACAATAATTGTTGCTTGCTGTTCCCTGGAGAGAGAGTATTCAGACGAAAGAGCAATCTCCCATGTTATGTTCCCAGTGCTCGACTCTTCCAGGCACTGCGTGATAATGAAATATCTACCATTATATGTTCACCTTCTACAATGTGTCTTTCTGCTGTACTTTGAAGAAAATACACTTGACTAATCCTGACCAAAAGCAGCCAGCTGGCTTCACTTTCCCAGAAAATTAGAATTGTAGTCAATGTTCCTACTCTCCCTCTTTGAGAAACATCACAAGATATTTTATCAGAGTTAGGATTAATGTTTTGGTTCTCTGGTGAGATCCTGATGTCTCTTGTCAGGAGTACCTCCATCAAAATTAATGAAAGAAATAAGGATGGGGGAAAATTAATATCTAGAAGGAGAAATCCAGGATCTAGAACAACATGAAAAAATCCAGAATAATAATAAAAACAAGAGTTTCTTGTAGATATAAGAACAGTAGAGGTCCTTGAAATACATCAATCCCTTCAGCTTTACGTGCTTCAGATGTAGAGTGCAGTGGCTGGAGACTACTTGGCCTTATAGCAGTGGCCAGACACTGTCCTACGGACCCTGCTCAAAGATGATATAAAGCTATGATTTCATCTACATGCGCACAGAGGTAAGGTACAGTATTAATGTACAGCCTGTCATGTGCAGGTCATTTGAGCAATATCTATGGCCATGTATTGCACTATGAAGCACAATAAGCCACGACAAAATATCAATGGAATCTTCATGTGAAGAATCACTGTTTATGTGTCTTATGATGGGGCTGTTTCATAATTTATTGCACAGTTGCTTTGTGCTGTAAAATGCATGATCCTTTATTTTCTAATGTATGGTCACAATACATTATTGCAGCACTGAGATTAAGCTCAGGTGTTTATTACTGAGGCATTTTTAGTCTGGTACAGCTCATAGAGGAGGAGCCAGGAGTGACTAACCCATTTTGGTAAAAATTTGAGTTAATGGAGTACTTATGTGAGAACAATAGATGCTGTCAAACTGGAGGGGCCATTGACAACAGACTGTGGAGTGTTTGCATTCAGGAGACAGAGTGAGTCTTACTTCAAGCTGCTTTGCTTTTGTTCTGTTGATACAGATATAAACACCTGTTTACAGGAAAATTGATATTTTTTAGTCATTCCACTTGACAAAGAAGGTTTGAAGGAGTTTAGAAGTTTCGGAGTTTAGGTATGCTGTTCTCCTGAGGCCTTCAGTAACATCCTCTACCAGATACAGGTTCAGATTGCCACTCCTGCATACCCATGCTTCACTCCCCATAGGTGTTACTGGTTCCTTAGACCTGTGACAAGAGCAGACAGTACCAGCGCACCTCAATTTATTTCAGCAAAAATGAGCTGGGTTGTCAAAGACCTGTAATTTTGAAGAATTTAGGGAGCTACCCCCCCAGGCAATGGAAAAAAGCTAAGAGGTACAGCCATCATGATCAAGTCACAGGCACTTTAACTGTACACAAATAGACGTCAATCAAGTCATATCTGTTTCTCCTCCTAAATTGCATTTTGCTACTAAAGGAAACAGCATCTTGAAGTGTGCAATCACCACGTCTATCTCCTCCAGATCCCTCACCTTCTCAAGGATGTCCATAAAATGCACCATCTGACTGCTGATGGCCAGCTCAAACAGCTTGCTCCATGGAGGCAGCATTGAATTGACTCACGCATCATCCACTCTCTGCAACACAGGTTTTGTGTTTGTTTGTTTGGGTTTGTTTTCCTCAATTGATTGCATCCAACCATAGAACTAGATTAGGAGGATAAACATTTATTGACCAAGTACCCCCTGCACATTGCAGACCAGGGTGCAACTACAGCACACAGTGAAGTGCAGAAAAAATGATGCTCAGGCAAGCCAGTAAGTTCTCAAACCTCAGCATGTGGATACACAAATGACAGTTCAGGTCCAGCACGAATAAATCTATTTCAACACCAGTATCTGTGGATACCTCTAAATTTCTTGTGTGACTTGCGTTTTGTAGCTGGGTCGTACCTCCACAGTGGTCTCCTTCAGGGCCATTGCCAGGTTGAGACTTTTTACTGAAGACCTGCACGTTGCACAAAAATTGGAGGTTAAAATAATATGCAGCTAATAATTAACTCATTTTTACATAATTTTAAATTTTTCATAACACTATATTAAAAAATACAATGCAGACATAGACCTAAAGGCATATTATTGCCATCAGTGTCATAAAAATTGCTCTCAGAGAAGCAGTGATGAGAACTCCAGCACTGCATACTCTCAGCCAACTTTCAGGATGTGTGATGTGTCATTGCTACTTGTCTGCAGTCATTAAGAAGGTCATCTGACAAGACAGACCTGAACTTGGCCTTCACTATTTTCATCATGGAAATTTCAGCTTCGCTCAGACGTGTTGACCTGGAACATGCACTTGATCAAAAGGGAACTCCACTCAGGAAGAGAAAGCTGAGGTTTTTTCCAGTAATGGCTAAAAATACGGTTGATGTGGCTGTGCATTTAATTGGACATCTGTTTGCAAGGTTATAATTTCCATTCCAGGTCACTGAAATTTACTTTCAAGACACTTCCAATTTGATTAGAAATTCTGCAGATAATCTAGCAACCAAGAAGCTAGCGAACAGGTGTGTTGCTGCTGAAGACAGAAAGTCACTTCTCAAAATCCTCTGTAGCATTTTCCAAATAGTCTGACTACAACATCCTAGGAAAGTTTATTTCTTCTTTGGCTTTTCTTTGAAACATACAGAAAAGAAATCCATGCTGAACTAGGTTATCTAAGCTCGAACTTGATTCTGAAAACACTTATGATAAAATAATGTGTGCCAGTTTTCCCTTCACCTTGAACTTCAAGATTAAGGTCTTTATGTTTGGATGTCAGCTCAACAGTGAAAGTCAAACCAGAGAGCTGTGGAGGACCATTGAGTTCTTCATACTGCTTACCTCTCTCATCCAAGAACTGGCATATTTCTAGAAGAAGATTTTGAAATATTTTCAGTGCTTTTCCTTTTCTGTTGCACTATTGTGTGGAGAAGGTAGGCAGCTGTATTTGCACTATTAAAAGATCTTTTAAAGAATCTAAGTAATGGAATCTGACAGGGATGAAATTTGCTGTCCTCAGGACAGCTGCTGAAAGACTGCCATTAACCTTAGCAGGGACTTAGGGCCCCTAGAAAGATAACTCTTTCCTGTGCGGTAGATCAATATCATCACCGAGGCAAGGGAAAGCCACCAGCTGCTGTTATGGAAACAAACCTTATGAACTGCAGGAAAAATGTTTCCTCCATGTGTTTTCTTTTGTTAAAGTTTTAAACAGTTCTCCTTTGAAATCGTGCTCTATGGACATCATTCAAATGAGTACTGGCCTGTGTCGACAACAGTTGCTAACTTGTTTAAGAGGAAGACTGAGCATGTGTGCTCCCTACTTTTTAAAATTTCCTCTCAGATTTTCCTGTTACAGGTTCAATTTTCCTTATTGCCACACTCCCACAAATCTGAGTACCATACGTACCTTTCAGGATATGTATTTATAGTCGTCAAAAGATAAGTTTGTACTTGAGAGGTGACCCTCTTCTACCAGCTCAACATCTTCATTGCATTTCTTTTTGGCACTGATTTCTAGTGCAAGATACAACTGTCACATCTTCAGGTTTAATTCCTAAACATGTGATTAGGACCAACGCCAACCTCAGACCTGGGGGTATTTCAGCTCTTCCACATTGACTGGCCACCTGGCTGCACTGCAACTGTGTTGAAATGAAGGTTCTCTCCAGACCTTGCTCTGTGCATGTCACATTAGATAATCCTTTATTAAAATTATGTAAGCAGAGGTAGGACTAGGACCCATTTGTTCAACTTCTCTTCCAACATCTCTTGTATGTTTGACTGAACAGTAAACTGTTCTGACCCCTGGTTCATTACATAGACATTTATCATTGCATCATCTTTGAAGAGAGAAAAACCTCCTCACATTTTAACCTTTCCTTTGGCCAGAAACTCCAAGGGGTTGGAGGAATCCAAGCTAAATGCTTGGTTCAGACATATGCACTCTACAGAGGGCACTTGAACACACTCCTCTGCTCAGTCCCTTCTTGGATGTTTAGTGTCAGGCTGTGTGTGAGTCTCTGTCCCATAGGGTGGTAACCTCTCCCCATTGAGTCTGCATGGATCCTAGAAGCCACATGCTTCCTTCTTCTCACCACGTAGGATAGCAGGGCAGGAGGCATCGATGACTGGTTTTTCATCTTCTGACACATAAATTGGAAGTTCTTATGGATTTTTTCCAGATCTTGTCCTTTGGCTTAATTTTTGCACCTGCTGTCAGCAGAATGCTGAACACACTACTGGAAAACGAAAAGGCAGGTATCCTGAACTAGACACATTGATGGATACTTCAGAGATTACTTGGCCTTAGATTTTTGCATTTCTAAAATTTAGATAATGATTGTTACTTACCTTGAGGGCATATTGGGAAGCTTAATTCATTAACTGTGTTCATAAAGCAGAACAGTATCTTTTGGCTCCTAATTTAAATTCAGTAGCCAATGTTAAGTTCCTAAATCAATATGTAGAGATGTGAACAAAAAAGATTTGTCTTTCGAAAGAGTTTGGGTCTATTCATCTCTCAGCAAGAACTCTCCTACTCTCTCTACTTTTAATTGACTCAGTTGAGAATTGGGAACCAAACATCTGACTATTATGATCTAAATTTGTGTTTGTCAGAGCAAAAAACGAGCCTAAATAATGTGGCTATTATCCCCACAACAGCAGCTATCTATGATTAAAGTGTTATTCTCATTAACTTCATTATAAGCCTCTGCAATCAGGAGGTACTTCACTGATGGGAACTTTCTGAGACTGTCTCTGCCCTGATTAAATGTCTTTTTTGAGCAGATTTGCAATTACATTTGAGCAAACACACATATATACATACATATATATGAACATCTCAAATGTCTATGCCATACTCTTACATCCACAGAACCATGGAGTAGTTTTATCTCCTCATAAGCCAAAGAGTATGGTGTCTTCTTGTTTCCTTTATTTCCTCCCTATTTCATGGATAATCTGTCCACAGTATATTCATATTATAGGACTGGAAATTATCCGTCAAATTGAGCTTTCCGAACCTCTCTTAACCTCTCATTTCTTTTTAGATGCTTTCAGGTGATGCAACGAATCCTAAATCATTGAATATAATATAATTGTCATTCTTCAGGGTTTCTTCCAGCTTCAGGTTTCTTCCATTCTTCCAGGGTTTTCTTCCTAGAGGGATGATAAAGGAACTGTTTTCTTCTTAGGTACAATTTGTCTCCTGGGATGCTTTAGAGGAAGATTTACCTATCTCTGAATCTTTACAGATTGCTACAGATGGGCATAGGCAATAAGTAATCACTTTGCTGGTGAGTCTCATTGACATGCTCACATCCTTGGGGAAGGACATACGTCCCTCAGATCAGAGTGGTATAGAGTGCTGGAGTTGGATTTTTGCCTTTGTCTGTAGCATTTTGCACTGCCTTCCTCCTAGGAGTACTGAAGAATGTCATAGCAAAGCCCATGGTCTTTTTTGCATGCCTTACTATAGTGGTGGCATTTGATTTTTTGATTATAAGTCTTGGTACAGGCTGTTATATATAGTTTATTGGCCTGTGAAGGCAGGTGGAATACATGTTTTATAGACCTTTCTATGCTACACATTTATTAAATGCTTGTTTATAATTGTAAAGAATTGAACTTGTTGAACCAAGTAGTCCAGTTCAGTGTTTGTATGTTCACCTTTGCGTGACCAGCTTTTTAATCAGCCAAACTTTAAAAATGGATTTTCCAAACCTCCTTGTGCAATTGATTTCTAATTATTGTCACACTCATTTGTGTGTAAAGACTACAACAATTTCGACTAGTCCAGGGTTTAACCATTTGTTGAAGTGGCGAATTTGGAGTACAGTCTGCACTGAGATAAGCCACTTGAGCCCAGTTGAGAAAACAATTGCATTTGAGAGAAGCATTTAAACACATACTCAAGAATAATTGCTTGAGATGATCAGGATTGTGATGGCTGGTTTTGCAAGGACTTCCAAAACAAACAGAACACTGCGATAATGCAGTTAAGGCCTCCCCACGTTTACAGTTAACAGAGCACTAGGGGGTGATGTGACCAGTACTTTGCTCAGATACATCAAAATGCAGGAAACTAATTAAGAAACCAGGCTTAGATTTAATGGGTGGGAAGGGGAAATCGCTGCCTTAGAAAGCATCCTTACTGCTGGTTGTGGTGCAACTCCAGCTGCTTATCTGACTTGCTGAATTTGCAGCACAACTGGGCCTGGCCTGGCCCAGTGGTCACTTCCAGTTGCTTTGGTGTTTTCAGAGTCAATCTGAGAATATCTCTGAATTTCTACGGGTTTCCAACACTAAAGGTCCAACAGTTTGGAGAATGGCTCTACTTTTCCCTCATGTGTGATACCATGACAAGTGCTTTTCATTTCTGTTTTTCTCCACTATGAAACAGCCCATAATTCTACCCACCACCAAGCTGTGGTAAAAGCAAACCAGTTTGTAAGAGTAAAAGGCATTTCTATTTCTAAATACTCCCACTCTTTCTAGATTGCGGAGGCGAAATGGTAATGAATATACCAGGATTCGTGCTTGTATCTGCCAGGACTTTTACACTTGTTTTGACCCTTAGTGTTAAGATACTGGACCAATACCTGGGCAATGTCTAAAGTTTCCAGTGAGAGATTTGAATCCATAACATTATTAAAATGAGCTGTAGTTCACTTTGTCAGAAAACAGAAATTATGAAGGAGCAGACAGGACACAAGCTAGCCTAATCTTTCTTACATTCCTTTAGTGTCAAAACCTTGTTCTCAGGAACATCTTTCTCATGCTCCTCTTTTGTCTTCCTCTTGAGTGCTCAGCAACAGAAGCTCAGGGTGCAAGCCAGGTGGTAAGAAGATTTCTCAGCAGGGTTTGAAGTCGACAAAGATTCAGAATCACTGGAGCCAAAGCTGTGAAGACCTGCCAAATCTGCTCTTAGTCTAGCTCTACTAGAGGAAATTCTTACCTATCCTTAAACCTTTCCTTAATATCCTTATTTCCTTACCTATCCTTAATCCTTTCCATCTTGCTTTCCTTTTTTTCCCTAAGCGAAAAAGTCAAAGTTCTTCATTTACAATTGTATAACTGAGATGTCAGTGGCACTTTGAGCATTATAACACATTAAGCACTCCATGCACTCCTCAACAGAACAGTTGAGAGAAAAGATCTTGAAAGGCTTTGTATTAAACAAGTGAAGACAAGAGGAACACAACACACTAGAGACACTGATAAACAAACACAGGCCTTATCCGAACATATGTCTGTAACCATTTTCAAATGATTAAAGAATCACAATTTTTTCACTTTGGATGGAGAAATAAGCAGTGTTTAAATCTTTAAACAGTAAGACTTGTCGTCTCATCCTTTAGTGATTCAGGTACTATTTATCTCCTTGTATATTCCACTGCAACTAAACAAAAATGGTTCCTATTACCTTCTATTCCTTTTAGAAAAAAAATTCAAACATATCCTGCCTGGGAGGAAAGCCAAAATGTTGAAAAGATATGATGAATGAGAGTATACATTAGCTGAAGCAGGAACACTGAACAAAAATTGCAAGGTATCAGCACGCTATTGCTTTTATTGTCACTAGCAAATCTGAAGGCTGTCACTTACTAAAGCATAAGCACTTATTTTTTTCAACTTAATAATCAACTCTGTATAAACTGAATGGTGGCTATTTTTAATTAAATGTCCACAACTGCCACAGACAGACAGGCAGGAAACAGCAAAAGATATCCACAGAAGCCACTGTTGGTTGGCTGCTGAGATGCACAAGGGAGATGCTCCATATTGGCTCCCAGAGCAGGAAGCCATCCCCATGTGAGCAGGAATCTGCAGTCAAGAAAGCATTATAGAAACCTTTTCCTCAGTGGAGTATTTTCCTGGGTCACAGATGCCCCAGTCATTTGAAAGACAGCTCCAAAGCACAGTGATGTTTATTGGTAAAGTTTCCAAGGACCTTAAGGTTTCATCTAGTTCTGCAAATCCTGTGACATGCCCTACCATGTCCTAGACATCCATAGATATGATATGGATCCCCTGGAAGATTTGTGACCCAATAGAGACAAGGTGAGATGTGCCCAAAAGTCTAAGATGTCCTAAGTGCTGATGTTTGTGCAGAGGGAACTAAGTGAATTATGAGTGGAGTTTTGTCATCATCCCTCCACGCTGTCTCCTAAAACTTAACCTAGGCAATTTGCCAATCCAAATGAAGTGCCATTCAACATGCACCAGTAAACTGAATTTTCTCTGTCCTGGTCACAGTTATCTTGGCATGCATCAGTTTCCAGGAAAAGATGTATAGCTGTGCTGGTGCAGTACCATATCCAGGGCAGGAAAATCAGTCTCCCAAAAAAACCATTAGAATGCTCATAGATCCTGTATCTGGCACGCATGTGGCCAGTTTGATGTCCAGGCAATGCCAGTTGGACTCTCTCTGTATGTTATTCCCTGATATTAACATCAGCCATTTCCTGTATGAGATGCATGCCTGGAAATGGGATTAGATTCCTGCTCACCTTTAATCTCAGACCTTCAAGTCTGATCTTGGACACTACCTGTTAATATCAAGACATCTAGAAGGGCTTACGTGGGTCTGTGAGCACTCAAATCTCTCAGGCTCACCACGCGCTCTTCCTTTTGTAGCCTCTGTACCTCCATGCCAACTACAACTGTGCTGGTAGTAGCCTGGGAACATTTCCTTGCTCTTGCCTTCTGCTCCAGCTCCTCCAAGAAGCCACTCATTGCTATAATTTCATCTGCCAACTTTGTGAGATTAGACACGTGTTTTCCACCTTGGTCTCTGGGGTGCTGCAAGGGTGAAATGTTTCCCTTTTTGAGGAGTGCCTTAACAGTCCTATGCTTAGATAGGTTTCTGCAGGCAGGATGTCCCTCTGAGGAAGTCTGTGGAGAAGCCTTCTCTTCAAGAACATTGAGAAACAGAACAGTTAATGAGACTAAACTACTGGGGTTTTTTTAAGCGTGAACCTTTGCTCAAAATGAAAGATTCATACGGATTATAACTATAAACAGAGTTCTTCCTGAGCTTCTTCATAGCTCAATGCAGCTCTGCCTCCTTCTCTGCAGTTCCCTCAAAAGAGGTGGCAGCAGATCTATCTGCTCAAAGTGTCCTACTCAGTCAGAAAGTGGGTAAAGCCCAGAATCAAGTGGATAAATTAATCTTTTTCTGTAGTCTGTTTTTATTAGCACTATATCTAAAAAGAGCCCACCCACCTGGTGCAGAACTTCTCTTATCTAAACAACACATGGAGCTGAACACAAGCAAGCAAGCAATTAAGAAGCTTTAAGTTCTCTGGTTTCATTGAAAGCCCAGGAGTTGTTCCTGCATACCTGTGCAGGATTATTAATAAGGACAAAAATTGTGAGAGCTGTTTTGGCTGATGCATGAGCTGCAGAATCACTGCCTGTCAGATCTCTGACCAATGTGGCCTATGATAGCATTCTCAGCCCGGACACCCTTAGCTCACTGTCTGGAACATGTTTAAAGTTCTTTGTTTTCATTATGAGATGAGGATTTGCCAACCCTAGTACTTCTATATGCTGACAGCTTAGCTGCTGATGTCAGATTTTGCTGAAAAATGAATTAGTTTATGATTGCATGAAATGTTAGTCAAAAAGACAAAACACTTGGATATGTTGGCAGTATATAAAACTATAAATATTAGAGAACATAGTGACAGGAGCCAGCATTTATTAAAATTATGGCCTGTAATGTTTTCAATAACCTCTTTCATTTGTTTATTATTATTTCATATCAGGAGGTTTCTAAAACCATACAACCCAGGCAGCCAGAGCACACCCAGAATACAGGTGGACAGCAAGCTGCAGGTTGAAGGACTTGGGAAGGGGTGCGAGTGGAGACAGGAAAGAATTCTGTCGTCACATTTAGTCATCCTTAGGCTTCTCCATAGGTGAGTCCTGCTACTCCTTCTGCCAGAGGTGCCGCTCCTTATCCAGTGACCTTCTGATGTCTTTAAAACAGCTTCTTGGATAGTAATCATGGAAGAGTAACACCAGGAAAGGAAAAAGCAAGCTGCCTCCCTCCTGACCTTCTGAAGCCACTCTGGAGAAGTGAACCCCTTTGGCTTATTGTAAAAACGTCAAAGTTGCATTTGGAGGCCCCAGAAGACTGCCATGAGTTCATCAAGAATCTTGGTGCATTGAAGAAGGTGGGGACCCCCTCTATAACTAGCTGTTCTTCTTCACTCCCTCTCACCTCCTTATTGCTTTGGATCCCAGATCCCTCCAAGAGGTGAGCTTCTCTTCAGCTGTTCTCTCTTCTTCTTATTTGTGTCACTGATCAGGACTTCACTGTGACAGCCCTCATACAGCTACAGAAGAGGGGCCTTGCTGTAGTGAGCCTTGCATCTAAAGGCTGGTAGATGAAGGGAATTAGATGTCCAGAGAAAGCAAGCAACTCAGCTAATGGTAAATCATGACTGAACTGGTGAGAGATCTTAGGTTTCCTGACCCAGAGCTTAGCTCCATGTCAGCTAATCCTGCCACTCAGTGGTTTTCTCTCCACACTAACCTGTCTTTCATATTCATTCCTAGCATACTCTCATGTATACTGTTCCTCTTTTGCCTATACTTTTCTCTCACTCTTAGTGGAATTTCCTAGACTTTATGCTCTTCTATCTTGTTGTCTGCCTCACTAATGTTTTTTTCCTGCTACTGGCCCCCAGTGAAAATAACACTGTGGCTTTCATATCCTCACATATTCTTTAGAGTTTATATGTCTCACCACCAGTATGTGACCAGCAGAACTCCAGACAGACAGCATGACAGAGTCACTCCACTGTCAATGCATGAGACTTACAACAGTGTCTGCTCCAATTTTCCATTTATTTTGGTTTTAAATAGATTGTCCAATCATTCCTTTAGGGGACTGTAGCATATTGCTCAGCACTTTATCACTGTCATTTATTGGCACCGTCATGCCAAAGATACAACCCCTTTTCCACGGAGCATGCAACCCCAACCAGGCTCCTCTCAAATCAGACTCAAGTCAATGTCATGGAGATATTTCCATTGACCATTATTGAGACTGCTAAAAGCAAAACCATTATTTCTTTTTTATACTAAAAATCCGGAGGTGGAAACATAAGTACTGGGCAAAGTCTGAGTGGAAGATGCACACTTCTTTGCTATTTTGATTCTTTGGGCTCAATTCAGTTGCACAAAAATAATTGTGTCATGACTTATGAGATGTCAGTGGCATCCAAGATGTCTGCATAGGTTTGCCATAGGACATACAGGATAGAAAGTTTCAGGCAGGATGCCTTAGGAACTCTGAAGTCGTCCTAGATGCCTTTAATCAGGCAGCTATATGGTGCCCCCTTTCCTGCTACGTCCAAAACAGGAGTGTAGTAGGGCATAATTTCAAGCTTAATTTATCACATTTCCCAATTTGTTGTCTTCTAGAAGGAGATAGAAAGAAGCTGGAAGGAAGGGGCCCCTCAGTTCAAGAAGGACAGGGAACTGCTGGAGAGAGTCCAGCGTAGGGCTACAAAGATGATCAAGGGAGTGGAGCATCTCCCTTATGAGGAACAGCTGAGGGAGCTGGGTCTCTTTAGTTTCCAGAAGAGGAGACTGAGGGGAGACCTCATTCATGTTTATAAATATTTAAAGGGTGAGCGTCACGAGGATGGAGCCAGGCTCTTCTTGGTGACAAACAATGATAGGACAAGGGGTAACGGACACAAACTGGAACACAGGAGGTTCCACTGAAATTTGAGAAGAAACTTCTTCTCAATGAGGGTGACAGAGCACTGGACCAGGCTGCCCAGAGAGGTTGTGGAGTCTCCTTCTCTGGAGACATTCAAAACCCACCTGGACGCCTTCCTGTGCAACCTCATCTAGGTGTTCCTGCTCCGGCAGGGGGATTGGACTGGATGATCTTTTGAGGTCCCTTCCAACCCCTAACGTTCTGCGATTCTGTGATTCTGTGATTCTGTATGAAGGGATGCCATCCAGTGGAACCTGGATAGGCTGAAGAGGTGGGCACATGCCAAACTCATGAAGTTCAACAAAACAAACTGCAAGGTCCTGCACCTGGGTAGGGGCAATCCCAAGCACAAGTACAGGCTGGGCAGAAAATAGCTCAAGAGCAGTCCTGAGGAAAAGGACTTGGGGGTGACGGTTGATGAAAAGCTCAACATGAGCTGGCAATGGGCACTTGTAGCCCAGAAGGCCAACCGCATCCTGGGCTGCATCAAAAGAAATATGGCCAGCAGGGCGAGGGAGGTGATTCTGCCCCTCTGCTCTGCTCTCGTGAGACCCCACCTAGAGTACTGCTTTCATTTCTGGGGTCCCTAATATAAGAAGGACATCAAGATGTTGGAGTGGGTCCAGAGAAGGGCCACGAAGATGATCAGAGGGCTGGAGCACCTCACCTATGAGGACTGGCTGAGATAGTTGGGGTTGTTCAGCCTGGAGAAGAGAAGACTCCGTGGGGGCCTTATTGCGGCCTTCCAGTTCCTGAATGGGTCCTACAGGAAAGCTGGGGAGGGACTTTTTACAAGGACAGGTAGCAATAGAATGATGGGGAATGGTTTTAAACTGGAAGAGGGTAGATTTAGACTAGATACTAGGAAGAAACTCTACTGTGAGGGCGGTGAGACACTGGCACAGGTTGCTCAGGGAAGTTGTGGATACCCCCTCCCTGGAGGTGTTCAAAGCCCGCTTGGACAGAGCTTTGAGCAGCCTGGACTGGTTGGAGGGCAGGGGGGATTGGACTCAATGAGCTTTAAGGTCCCTTCCAACCTAAACCATTCTATGACTCTATGATTCTATGATTCTCCTGCATAGCTAGCAAGGAACAAATTGTAATGACTGAGACCTCTCTGGCCCTTAGATTCTGTCGTGCTAAAGAGGAGTAACAGCTCAGTCTCTCAAAATCCCTTGTCTAATCTGTGTAGCCAGGTGGGATAGAGATCTGAGCAAGAAAAAGCATATATTTTGATAGAATGTTTTTTAGGGTTTTCAGGAGAAACTCTGGCCATCACAGATCTTTTCTTGGCTTTATGGGAAAAACTAGTCAGATAAATGGCCAATATAAGGATGCGGTCTCTTGATCTTGAAAGTGTGAGCAGCCAGGCAAAGAAACTGCATTAGCAGAAAACAAAGAGATAGCTGCTGCAGTTAACCTATTCCAGTACTCAAGAGGGTCACAGTAATGTTAAATATACTTTCCTATTGGGACTATTGCCATGAAAGGGCACTCTGAAGACAACTGAGTTTCTAACATTTCCCAGATACAGTCACCTCAGCTGCTATTTGAGGAATTAAGTCATGGTATTCACCAGTGCTGCTCCATGTAGGTCCTCAGCAGTCACTCAAATTTTCAAAAGCATTTGCGATGCTAAACATTTGTCATGAAGTTCTAAATGTCTCTCTGTACAAGCTGCTTTACCAGCAAACTTTCACTTTTCCTGGTGCCTTTACGTTAGTACAGCAAAGATATTCAGTTGTTATGTCTTAGGGCACTGAGGAGCTTTTTGCTGTTGACAGAAGAGTCAACATTAAGCAATTTTACTGGAGTTCTGCACATAAAATCTGAAGGAAAGATATTGTCTAAGAGGCAAAGAAAATTAATAGATGCTTTTAATTACACTATCAATTTATCATGATGTGGCAGGTTAGCCCCAGCTAAGAGCCAAAATAACACCCAGCTGCTCTTTCACTCTCCTTCAACAGGACAGGGGGAGAATATAGGATGAGAAACCTCATGACTTGAGATAAGGACAGGAAGATCACTTACCTGTTACTGTCATGGACAAAACAGACTCGAGTCAGGAAAAAAATGCATTTAATTTCTTTCCAATTAAAATAGATTCTGACAGTGAGGAACAAAGGCAAAAAGATTAAAACAACACCTTTCACTCATCCACCCTTTCCCAGTCCCACGTCCACTACTTCCCTTAACTTCTTAAACTAAGACTAAGGTATTTCAAGTTTAAGAAGCATTATGAATCTATTTTATCTTAAAGTATCAGGATAAAATACTAGCTGAACAAGTGGACAGAAAATTATATAATTAGAGGCAATTTACATTTCACGGATCTTACAGGAGATTCACAACTTGTGGTATTTGAAGACATATCTGCAGGGCAGGTTTAGCCTCACCTCTTCAAACTGCAGATAGATAAACTCCAGGAGTTCCTTGTTGAGTGGATAGGTCAGAAATGCATAGCTCTTCTGATTTTCAGCAGGTTAAGGTCAGCAAAAGCCACACAAGCCTAGAGGAAAAATGGATAAGTACAAGTTTGCTTCTTAACCAGGAAATAAGCCTGCTGCTCTTCACTAACCCCTGAAGCCCATCGCATGGGTATGGCAATGAGGCAAGTCAGGCAACCACTGCACAGCAAGTCCTTCTCTTCTGCACATGGACCAGGACTGCTTGAACCAAGCTCCAAGGATCAATTATAACAGCTCAGCTTGCTCCCCAGAGCAGCTGTGAGTCAGACCCTTAATTTGGTTTACCCACTGTTTGGTTCCTGCTGTTCAGAACTGGGTTGAGTTGGATGCATGGCAAGTTGCTAAAGTCATTCTCAAATGGAGAAAAAGCAAGTTTAGCACATTTTGACAGCAGGGTTTTGGTCCTCCATGTACCTTGAAGCCCTGTTTGAAGAGAAGTAATAGGTTGGCAGGACACTTTAATATCATAGATAGACAATCTGGACATCATCAAGAAAGATTACAGATGCTGAAATCCCAAGGGAAGAAAAGGTAGCAGTGAAGTAAATTATCAAGCAATATATCTTTCCTTCCTCACTTTTCTGACAAGGAAAATAGCTTTGATGGTTTTCAATACCACAACAAAACTGAAACTCAAAGGAAACAACTCTCCTTCTCTGAATTTTATCACAGTACTCGCAAATTCCCTATCCTGGAAAGGGCAGGCTTCATCTGCCCACTATTTCATCTGTCTCCTGTGCAGCCATAGATGTAAATTCTGCTTTTTTCCCTTTTTTTTTTAAAAAAAAAAGAAAATGGAGTTTGAGATCTTGTACTTCAGCCAAGATTTGATGTACTTTTCAATGTCAGCAAATTGGAAAATCTCAGCTTAAGTTGGAAGTTGAAAAAATTGAGCTCTGAGATCTCTACCTCAGTGGGAGGATTTTGTCTTTTCTTATTCTTGGCTGCTTGTGAGTATTTTTTTGTTGCTGTTGAGCTTTCTTACCTCTTGCCTTACTGTCTCATGAGCAAACTAAAAAAAAGCATTTGACTGCACAGTCTACTGGGGAACATGGAGAAGAGGGCAAACTGTCCAGTTGAAGGCATCACAAGCAGACACTTTCTAGTGAAAAAGGTGGGAAAGATACAGTTGCCACTGCAGATACCAGTGCCAAAGACCCATTTCTAGACACAGGAGCCTGGACTGCTCTCGGACAAACAGCTTCACCGTGAAGAAGTCAAGAGCAGGCATTAAATTATATGACACAGCCCACAGGATAAAGAAATTACTTTTCTCACCCTGTACATTGACCCTCTGTTGGGCAAAAACCTCTCAAAGGTTCATTTGCCCACTGTGGGGTTCAGGATGGCAAACCCTGGTTTGGTGTGTGGTTTTGTAGTAGAAAACTTGCACTTGGGAAAAGTGCTCAGGGTGCCAGCAGGGGGAAAGGATTTTTCTGAAAAGGATCTATAAAAGCCATGCATGAAAGCCAAGAGCAGCCATGCTAGGAAATAGGAAATGCTGAGGACTGAGTAATCCCTCTTCTCTTCAAGATTCAAGTGTCTCAGCGCAAAATTAATTTAAGCCCTATCCTTAAGATAGGAGCTATCTTTCAAAGAGACTGCTGGAAGTGCAAGGGACTGCCTTAGATGTAGATGCTGAATCACACATATGAAACCTCTCGGAATGCAAGCCAGGCCAGATCACTTCATTTCCCTGTCAGACAGTTTTGCTAGATAAGATCTTGTCCCGTAACTGTTCCTCTCTTGTGCAAGGTGAGGAACCCTGCCTGGAGGAGCAGCCAGGATTATGGAGTTAACGTCAAGCCGGGCAATGTCAAAACCTTTATCAACAGTTTCAGCAATAAGAGGATGTTATTTTGAAACTGTGGGGAAAAACACACATGAAAAACAAGCTATGGCAATGAATTTTAAGAAGTAATTTAAAGCTACTTATAACAGGGGAGCATAATCTCTCAGACTGATTAATAGTCTAATTAAGACTAATTTATGAATAATAATTCAATGTAAATTGCCTATGTGTGTATGTGCGTTTGTGCAAATAGTGAGTCTGCCTCAGCACTTGGTGTTTTTGGTAAGGGTGCTAATGAACCTTAAAGTACAGAGATCTAGTTGTCTGACAATGCTTCATAATAAGAACAGGAAATGAAGTGTAAAAAAAGGGACTGGATATGAATGCATTAAAAGTTGCTGGTTTTTTTACACTCATATGAAAAGGGTGAGCCACCAATGAATGGAATTGTACCAGGCAGCACTGAAGATGTTTCAGATACACTATTTGATCACTCCTGCTCCCGAAGCAGAGAAGGTTTTGTTTGTCTGGCATTAGTTTTATGAATAACACACCAAATTCCTTGTTGCAGGGTTATTAAAAATATTTTTATCTGTCATAAAGCAAAAGCTATGAATTCCCCAAGAGGAGAAATAAGGAAAAATAAATCTCTCCTGTCATTCATTGTAAAGCAATGGTCACAGACCTAGCATCAAGTCTTTTATATGTTTTAGTCTCTGGTTCTTCTCTCTTAAACAAGTGTTTCTAAGGAGAATTAGATTTATATTGCTGATAATGTGTAGAGAAATGCTTCTTGGCATATTGCAGAAGGAAACAAAAGAAGAAAACATAATGTTTTCCATTTCTTTGTTTCTTTGTAAGGAACACTCATGAATAACTTTGCTGAGAGATTACATTGATGTGATCAGTGTTTGGCATAAGATGTATAAGTACTATTTAGAAGTTGCTGGTTTAGTGCAGCTTTGGGAACAATAAGACAACAGAAATACAAACCCAACATGATGATACAAGACCAAGACGTGCTGTCACCAGTTTGTCCTCTAACGGTGCAGGTGGTACCAAGCCCCACTTGAGAAATACATTTCTACAGCTGTGGTAGAGGTTCAGGCTCTCATCATAATGTAGTTCAATTTGGTAGTACAGTGAATGAACTCAAAGAACAATTTGTCTGACCAGTCCATAAGTGGCTACTATAGGATGAACTGAACTGCTCTTTTTGACTAAGGAAGAAATTTACATGCCAAAAAGTAAGTGTGTATAGCGACTTGAAGTAGTAACCACACAAGGCTGACTGATATGGCATGGATAAACACTGCAGAAGAATGCCTAGGGTTGTGGCAAGAGTCAGGAGAGGCTTCTGTGTGGGTTAGATCAGGACTTATCATCCCTTCTTTCACTCCTGCTTCATATCAAAATCTCCCACATTTTTTTTGTAATAACTTGGGACCATCCAGTCTCACCTTCTTCCACACGAATAACTTGCACCCTCTGGTCACCCCAGACCTCCTGTTCTTCAGCCATTGATCATATTCTGGCAATGTAAGTTGTCTATTTTCTTTCCAAAAATACTTTCATCCCATCTTCTTGCAAAGTAGCTTCTGGTCATACTCAGCTCAGCCACACTCAAGTCCCAATCCAACATCCAGAAATTACTCCCTTGACCCTTCACTCTCCCAACACTTGTTCAGCCTCTCCTCCTCACTTTGCACCTTCACAGTCAATACAGCAACTTCTGCCAAGATGAGCTTGCTCACAGCTACACAAGAGTAAAAGCATGGGGAAATGGGGACCATATCATGGGTTAACCCCAATAGGAAGCTAAGCAACACACAGCTCCTTCACCTCCACTGGGATAGGCGAGAGAATCACAAGGGTAAAAGTGAGAAAACTGGTGAGTTGAGATAAAGACAGGCAGAAGCTCTGTGTTCAAGCAAAGCAATATAAAGAATTCATTCACAAATTCACATTGGCAGGAAGATTCTTAGCTGTTTCCAGGAAAGGAGGGCTTCATCATGCATAATGGTGACTTGGGAAGACAAACACCATACCTCCAAATGTCCCCCACTTCCTCCTCCTTCTTTCCAGGTTTTATTGCTGAGTACATCATCATATGGTGTGGAATATCCCTTTAGTCAGTTGGGTTTGGCTAGGCTGGCTGTGTAACAGCTAAAATATTGGTGTGTTACCAACACTATTTTCATCACAAACCCAAAACATAAACCGTACCAGCTGCTCTGAAGAAAATTAACTCCATCCCAGCCAAAACCAGTACAGAGTAGAATGAGGAGGTTTCAGCCTGTCTCCCCAGGTAAGGCTGTTTCACAGGTGCTGATGAGGAAGAAGCTTTGAGGGAGGTAAACAGGAGAAAGGGGCAGTAAAAATACAAAAACCACATGGAATTTCATCAGTGAGGGCTACTGACAAAGACCTCTACACATTTCATAGAGAACAAGAGGGACCAAGTACTTTGCTTGTAACCCAATGCTTGAGAATTGTTGGGCTAAAGAAAAATCTATTAAGCTTTGACTTTTCTCACAGGGGTACTTAGGTAGTTTCTCAGGACCTTTTTTTTTTCTATTTTCTATTATTTTGCTTGGGTTTTGGTGGGGTTTTTTTTGTAATATCTGAGCCTCATGGAGCTCTACAAAGAGATTCAGACAAATACAATACTTTTATAAAACTGACTTCTCTCTACTTAGTCCTCTAGCTAGGGAGTTACTTTCTTATATAAAATAAATTACCACTTTTTTTAAAAAACCGACTGACTCTTCCAAGCAATCATAAAGTGAGTTACTCAGATTTACTTCATTTCAAGCCACATTCTTCTTTACAGTTGCAGTAGACGATGAGAAACAAGGGAAAGGCAATATGTATCAACCTGTAATGCATTGTTCACATGCATTAGCTCATGGTACTCAGCAGTAGCATCTAAAAGTAGACCACAAAATGGGGAGAGATATATCTGTCTGTCTATCTATCTATCTATCTATCTATCTATCTATCTATCTATCTTTAAAGTTTCAGCAAAAATTATTCTGCTGTTTCAAACAATGAAGCTAGAAAAAAAAGATGGACTTACATCATTTCTGGAGTCAATCTTATCAAAAGTAAGGAACAGCTGGATGTTGTAGTGCTCATTTTTTGAGGGAGGTGAGAAAGAGAAGTGGCAGGATGAAGCAGCTTCAGTGGCTGGTGAATGGACACCAGGCTGGAGCTATGTTGGATAAAGCAAGGGGTAGCTCATACCATACTGGTTCCAGTACAGCACAAATACAGGAAATGCTCAGTATCAGCAGTGCCCTGGTGCTTCACTTTTACTAAAAGGCTTATTACTGGAAGGATAAAACAGTTTATAGAAAGGAAATTATTCTGGAGAAACACTGCTTGAAAGCATCTGCTGTTCTCATAGAGCATTGCTGCAAATAACTGCCTGCTTTTCAATCAAACAAAGGAATTTGGTGAATACAGGATTACATGAGGTTTACAAAGACATACTGAGATGTGAGATAGGAACTCAGTGTGATCTGGAAAAGAGCTTAGGAAAGGAATTGTAGAGGATTAAGCACCCACCCTACTTAGGTCCATTTGCAAGTGCTGTGAGGCACCCTTATCCATCTCTGTATGCAGAAATATCTTAGAAAACTCCCCAAGCTTTAATCATATTCCTTTAAATGAAGTTTGAACCTTGAATTTCAAGTTCCAAGCACAGAAATGAATCATAAGTGGAATTTTCCCTTCACTTCTCAATTCCTCTCTGAGCCTTCCCTGCCCCCTCTCAGCATCTTCAGTGAGGCGCAGGCTATACTTGCAGGGAACAAAAAGGCACTTTTTCGGCTGGAGGAAAACAAGTAAAAGTGAGCCATCAAGGCAGGACTGCATGTGCTCACTGATCTGACACATTTTGACTGATATCTTCTCTTTGTCCCCCTTGTTTCTGTCGCAGCCTTCTCTCTTTGTCCTCAGCTTCCACTGAGATCAACAGAAAGTTTCTTGTCAGGCCCTAATTATTATTTAAAAACAGTAAGCTTGGAGGTTGAAAGGCTTAAACATTTTCCTTTAAATAGATGCTTTGATTGTGCAAAAGACAGGGTCCTTAGAAAATTGCAGCAAAATCGCTTCTGCTGTTTGAAGGAATGAAGCAAAGGATAGAAGCAGATTTAAAGTAATTTAAAGTACATCTAGGAAAGTAAATCTTCCATTGATTTTAAGCAATTATTTCACTGTTTTCATGATGATTCTCTAACACCTTCATGCTTGCCTGTACACCTCACTTATCAGCAGTGTCCTGTCCACTCTTCTTGTGCCTGAGGAGCTGCAGTTCCAGTGGAATATATTGCCTAGTCTCTGGATCCTTCTAAAACTCTCAGTGTAACAAGCATGCTCCATCTCAGCTTTTAGAAAAATGGACCAAATATTTCCTGAGGTTTCTTCTTTTGGCTGGTAGGGACAGTTATGGCACTGAAGGCGGGGAGGTTGACACCCAGGCAGCCAAGAGGAGCAGAAGAGACAAGAACCAGGCTATGAGTGAAAATGTGATACTGTAGAGGTAGGGTAGGAGAAGGGAACAGCACTGAGGTGAAGGAATGGACAGTGGACAAGGTCAGGATCATAGAATAGAGAGATCACAGAATCATTAAGGTTGGAAAAGATCCATAAGATCATAAGTCCAACCACCAAAAGTTTGCTGGTCCTTTGCCATTTCACACTCCTAAGGATGAATCTATCACCTCTCCTGGGAGACAGACTGCTACTGCGAGAAGTATGTCCTGAGGGCTCCTGGCAAACTACGAATGAAGTTCTCAGAATGACAAGCTTAGCTAAGTCTGCAAGAGACCCCAGACACAATCTTTTGCTGGAAGAGAATGGCAATAAAAAGCAATCTTGTTTTTATATTGCTGAGCAGAGGCAGTAAGCATTTAAAGAAATGCTCAGCCAGCAAACTAAAAGAGCAACAGCAAATCACTATATTTTTGTCAAAATTCAAACCACCTCAAGGAGTAAATAATTAGAAACCAGTTCTGAGCTCCTCACCTCATCAGAAATGACAGTGTTGCCATATTCATTGTTTCAGTAAGCTTCAATCACTGAAACAAGGAGCCCTCAAAGGAAACAAGGCAATCTCAAGATATGGGGGTCATAAGTGCATTAGTTGTGCAGATGGGCAGTTCTTTGCCTGAACTATTTTTAAAGATGATAGGAATTACTCATCTGTGTTTAACACTGCTAGGAAAAAACCTAAATCTATCCAGTATATTTCAGACATCAAGTCAACAAAGGAAACTGGGGGCCATGGAGAAAGTACTGGGGACTATTGTGTACTCAACTCTGTTTTCCAGTTTAATCATAGAATCACAGGATGTTTTGGGTTGGAAAGGACCTTAAAACTCCTCCAGTCCAACCCCCCTGCCATGAGCAGGGACACATTCCACAAGATCAGACTGCTCAAAGCCCCGTCCAACCTGGCTTTGAACACTTCCAGGGAGCGGGCATAATATTTGATCTCACTTAGTTCAGTGATCAATGAGAATAAATATTTCTTAGTTAGACTTTAAGAGCTACTTTTGTTACAATCTTTTTAGGAAAGTCTCAACAGATAAGACAGGTAATTTATGATTGTATTCATGATGGAGAAGGGTAAAAAGACACCCTGAAGAACCACACCTTCAATGCCAGATTTGAGAATAAGGATTGATGTCTAAGTCTTCTGTTTGCAGGTGAACCTCAATAACTCTGCCGTCAATGTGCACAGTTGTCAAAAGAGCTGGTTTCAGTCTTATTATCCCAAGAAGCACGTTCTTCCCAGAGCACAGATTTCCTGAAAGAGGGTCATTACATTATGAGGAAAGCTAATAATGCCAGGAAGCCAGAGTTACTACAGGAAAAGCAAGAGCCTGCCTGGGTCTCCCTTTCACCTTCACCTGCATGGAGGAATCTGCTTCCTTTCAAAAAGCTCATCAGCTTCGCACTCCTGTTCTTCTTACCTATTACAGCTCATTACCATGACTACCAGCAAAGAAAGAGATCTGGGGCACTCTTTAATCAATGCATTTAATATTTTAGTTCCCTACCGAGTATACTGATTTTACCTGGAATATAGTTAATTTACTTCGTAGTAGCTCATATTGTGATATGTTTTGGATTCCTGATGAAACAGGGTTGATAACACAGGGATGTTTTATCTATTGCTCAACAGTGCTTACATAATGTCAAGGCCTTTTCTGCTTCTCATGCTCATGCCAGTGAGTAGGCTGGGAGTGCACAAAAAGTTGGGAGGAGACACAGCTGGGACAGCTGACTCCAGCTGACCGAAGGGATATTCTGTACTATATGGCATCATGAAGGAAGGAAGGATGTTGGGAGTTATGGTATTTGTCTTCCCAAGTAAACAATACACATGATGAAGTCCTGCTTCCCTGGAAATGGCAAAAAATCTTAATGCCAATAGGAAGCAGTGAATAAATTCCTTATTTTACTTTACCTGTTAAACCATCTTTATCTCAACCCACAGATTTTCTCACTTAGGCCCTTCCAATATTCTTCCCTTTCCCACTGGAGGGGAGCAAGCAAGCAGCTATGTGGTGTTCAGCTGCCTGTCACAGTTAACCCACTACAGTGAGTCAAGAAATCTTGCAAAATATTGGTTAGGCAAGAAAAGTAAAAAAAAACCCTCAGTGAGATGCCACACACCAGCTAGAACCTGATGGAGGCAGCCAAATTTTTCATACATCTGATATAAAATAGTACAGCCACTCCTTTGAATATATTATGGTAACCGGATACAACTTTTGAAATACTGCAGCTCACTCCTATCCCAAAACAAATTTTTCAAAAAAATTATTCCACTTATCCTCAACATGCATTTTAGTGTCTGGGACCCTACCCTCTGCTACTTCATTTAGAAACCAGTAGGCCCTTGAGAGGGAAGCCAATAGGTGTGGTTCCGATGTCTTAAAGGTGCATTCCTCTGTGAATTCTTTTTCCTCTGGTAGAAGTTACCATGCCTATGAGCTGTCTGTCAGAGCATTACTAGCATCTTTTGTCCTATACACATGAAAAATTGAGATCTGACAGCTCAAACTTACTTTAAGATTTGTTTGAAACTGGCCATCAGGTTAAAACTTACAAGGGATCAGGGGACCCTAACTAAAAAACAGCCAGCATGTCCACACAACCATATTTCCTACTGATTTCAGTATGGACTTAGACTAAAAATAAAATAAATATGTCATGATTTCTACCCATTTTCCTCATTAGAATTTAGAGAAACTATTTTTGTCAGGACACAGTTAGGAGCTATCATCACTAATATCTGAAATCCCCAGGGTATCATTTAGACAGGAGTGACTGCAAACATCTGTATTCGAATTCCCTGGAGGCTCAGAGTCCCATGTAAGTCAATACACAGCTCCCAACCTATATGATCATAATATTATGCAGTGGCAGTTAACCAAAAACAGCCTAATGAGCCATGACTACCTTTCCAGATTGTGTACAGATAACAGACACGGGACAGACACTTCTGGCTTTGTTTCCAAACTTCTTACAGGCTTTTTTGCCTCACAAAAAAAAGCAAAATTTGCTTCATCAAATATCAAATTGAATGCATAGGGCAGTTGAATGAAGAAAGCATTAGGAGTCAGAGGCATCTAACCTGCTAGCAGTACTGCTCTTCTCACAAAGAAATGAGTCTGTTCTCAGAAGATTACGAGCTAAGCTTAAAATAACAGCTTTTATGAAATGCTGGCCTCTCTGCCCACAGGGGGACCTCCATTCATGCAAACTTTCCTTCCTGACAACATGTACTAGAATTATTTGATTTAATCTTTTCCTTTGTCTTTTCGAATGAAAGCTGAGAATATCAAGTCTTTGCTCTTGAGCCTGGCAGCTGGGACTTGTTCTAAGAAAAATGTCAACTATTATGTGACTCACAACTGTGTCACAAAACTTCACAGGAATACCAGTACCACCCCTCCAGCCTGCCTTCTTCAAGTAGCTGTACCATTTTTGAAGGTATCTGGGAGATGCCTTTTCTCATGTGCTTTCATTTACACTGAGTCAGACTAGAGCAGGCACCAGACCATGCCATTCTGGATCCAGTCTTCACTGTTTACTCATCAGATGACCCCATGGCACGACTTTGGTCCATAATAACTAACATGGGCAGTGCCTGTGCCTGCATAGAATCATAGAATTATAGAATGCATTGGTTTGGAAGAGATCATTAAAGATGATCCAGTACACCCTTCCTGCAATGAGCAGGGACATCTTTAAATCAAGTTGCTCAAAGCCCCATCAAGCCTGACCTTGAATATCTCCAGGCATGGGGCCTCTACCACCGCTCTGGGCAACCTGTGCCAGTGTTTTACCATCCTCATGGTGAAGAACTTCTTCCTAATATCTAATCTAAATCTACCCTGCTCTCATTTAAAACCATTGCCCCTCATCCTATCAATCCATATCCTGGTAAAAAGTCCCTTCCCAGCTTTCTTTTTTCTTTTTTTTTTTTTTTTTAAGGCCCCATCAGGAACTGAAAGACTGCAATAAGGTCTCCCTGGAGCCTTCTCTTCTCCAGGTTGAACAACCCCAACTCTCTCAGCCTGCCCTCATAGGAGAGGTGCTCCAGCCCCCTGATCATTTTTGTAGCCCTCCTATGGACCCACTTCTACTTCACAGGACAGAGCAGCCTAACCATCAGGGTCAGGAAGTAGCGGAGACTAGACTGGTCCCCATACACAGTTGGGATAAGAGGGCTTCCACCTGCTTTCACAATCAGAGGCTGAAGCACATTTTATTACCAGAGAAGAAGCTGCTCTCCAGTCCAAATACAGAAAGCATTCAGGATGAGGCTAAGTATTAGCTTCACTAGAGCTTTTGATTCTGCAATAGTCAGGCTTAGATTCATAATAAGAAACCCCATAAGTGTGTTCGCTATCTTGTCAGAGAGCTGCCAGTCTGAATCTTTGCTTTCATGGTCCTCTCGTATTTTGGCAGTCTTGAAAGCTTTCTATCATATCACAGAATTATAATTCACAAGATCTTTCTAGATTTTAAAAATGTATTAGTACTAATCTCTCCCTTTCCCTCTCAGTCTTTCTCTCTCTCCTCACCTGTGCAGTTAGCCAGATGGTAACTAAGGCAACCTGGATTAATAGCAAGATGTGCAGATCATAAAATGTTTTATAACTCTCTAACTCATAATATTTCTGTAAGAATCTGTGGCATAAACAAACCGTAAGAGATACCCATGAATAATACAGCTGTCCTAAGCTTCACTGGGAAACCTTTAATGGGTTAAACAGAATCTCCAAATCTTTCTCCAGATCCAGACGGGACATGTCCTATCTCTAGTCTGTCTATACGACATTTGTGGTAATGACACTCCATTTTGCCTTTGAAACGGGAGCTAATCTCCAGCTAGTCTATTTCCAAAATTCTAATTTAACAATGTCAAGCAAATGTCCTTGGATGAATCAAATCTGCTTGCCATAAAAATAAAACCCCATAAAATTTGGGATTTCATAACTCCTACGTTATTGTCCAAGACTTTCCGCAACAGCTAGTTTAAAGTCTGATGGTCTTGCATGGTAGTAACACTAGAAAATAGTGGTGGGGTCTGTAGGGTGTGAGGAAGCAGAGTAGGTCATTTCCCTGCCCTAAGTCAGTGGAGTATATAGAATTTAAGGATTCATAGAATCATTTAGGTTGGAAAAGACCTTTAAGATCATTGACTCCAACCAAACATATCACATAATATATCAAATGATATATCAAAATATATCAAATATACCATATATCCTGTTAATAACACAAAGGCAGTGCCCAAAGTAAAGGAAGACAAGTTTATTTCAGGAGCCACTTGAGGCAAAAAACCTCATTCTGTTCCTCTCCTCTTCAGTGCAGCTTTTTTGAGACCTGTTTCAATATGTCTTATGTGCCACAACCAGAGGAGCAGAAACAAAGCACGTCGTTTCCATTATGTGTCTGAACAGTGCCAGTCTAGAACTAGAAACGCTTGTCTTTTTTTCAAATTGCAAAAGAAAAAGACTCAAAAACCAGGCAGAGAGCAGTCTGGGAAAGGGTATTCAAGGTTGTCCAGATCTGGAGAAGGGCAATGCTTTATAGCAAAATATTGCAATGTACTCACAAGCTAATCTAGTGATTGTCTGAAGCCTAGGCACCCACAGAGCTAAACTCAGCAGTGCCAGCAGGTGACTGCGCTCAGTAATGTGATGGGAACTTGATCTCCCTGCTCAGTTCAAGGCTGCCTGGACACAGTAAAGCACAGATTCAACCCACAGATTCAACCCAAATGTCCAGATCCACCTGAACCATTCTTCATCAGTCTGCTCCTGTCTCATATTACTCTCCCTATGCTTTATGTTTGAAGGGTCCTCATAGCAAAAAAAATAGGTGGTGCCTTCCAATGCTACACATTGCTTTCTTTTCACAATATAGTTTTTGTATTTCCTTGTCCTGGAGCAAATGCTTTTGAGAACTGCAATCTGTGCAGTGGTAGGGCATGGCTTTATAGACAGACTTAGACACAATTTATCTGCTGCCCTTCCAGATTCTTCCCAGGGTCACTGTTGTTATCACAGGAGCTTGTTATCCAGTAAAGGCCAGCTACGAGCAACACCCTATCAGCAACATTTTCCTTCCCAGGGCCCATATCATCCACCTGGTGACAGCAAGAACTGGTGCAGAGCATCAGGATACGAGCATACCAAAGTCATTTTCCAAACGGTTCTCCACTGTACTAACAACAATGCATGCATCGAAGTCTGTGTGACTTCCATTAATGAATGAAAACACCATGTTGCAGAAAATACTGAAAAAAAAATCCTGTAATACTGAAGCCTCATGTTTTGATGAGTGTGACAAAATATTTTCTATTCAAAGACCCTTTGACTGAAGTTTGCTTGCAGAGACACCTGAGCTGGATAAGGGTTTGAACTCCGAGACATCAATGTCGCCAATGGTTTGATGACGAAGTCTGCTGCTGTGACACTTTGTGAGTCAGGGAAATAAAACTCCTGGGATCAGGCACAGAAACGAAGCTGCAGAACCCACTTGAGAAATGGAGCAGTCAGTGGTGTAATGACTTGAAAGCTAGGGGATCATGCAAGCAGTGGTGTCTGTGCTACACACAAGGAATCCAACCTCTTCTCCCAAACAAGGGCCCTTGACAGATTATAACACTACATTCTGGATGGAGAGATACAGTGTGTCTGATGCCTAGACTTTTATCGAAGTCCAGGATTATGACCTGTAAGTCATTTAGCCCACTTTAGATAAGTATCACTTTCAAATCGGATTATAATTTGCAAAGGCACAACATGTTCAGGGCAAAACCATGTCAGACACCAAGATAAAGATTCAAGGAGGCTCTGCTGCATGGTAGCTTTGCAGACAAGGGACCAGGGTATTGGGAATATCACAGTAACATATGTACTGACAAAAGAGGCCTTTTTAAATTCAGCTTGAGACAAAGGTGATTTATCAGACATCCCAAGGCAATTGCCACTGAGAACTGGGGAAGACTGCACAACATGCAGCTGTTCCTGGTTGCCTGTAGTGCTTTGGCACTCATATATGTTATTAATGCTGCTATTGTTAAGTCTTGTTTTCTCTTGTGTTATGTGAAAAGCTGCGGTGTTCACCGCTGTGCCAGTGACCATCCTTTGGACGTATTTTTATTTCCCATTTTCCTCTGTGATGCATTTGTTTATGTCCAGCCGAATAAACAAACAGAAGAGCCACCAGCTCTGACTCAGAGGGGTGCTGGATGCCACGGGCAGCTTCCTAGAGGAAGCGAGTGTGAGGGTTTCTCTAGCACGGCATGCAGACGGTCTCAGGCATGCTTTGCCAGCTTCCCAGAAAACTCACTGGAATTCAAATGAAGTGAACACAGGTCCCCCTCCTGCCCCTGCCTCTCTCAGAGACGTCGATGGAGTGACTCAGTGATGAGCTGCTGTTGCTGCGTCACCACTGCAATCACTGGGGAGAAGACCGAGTCACAGGGAGAAGCTTAAGCCACCAAGTTATGCCTCACCAGAGCACTGAGGCAGGCAGAGGAGGATGACATCCAGCATTGGGCTCAGAAGCAACTCCCTGGTAGGATTAAGCTACTTTGAAGAAGAGGCCTCCCCTTTCCCTGGAGTCACTCTCCTGCCAAGCTTTGCATTGACCTGCAAGAGGTCAAAGTCACCCACATTCTAGTAAGAAAGGAGAGTTTTGGCTATGGTGTTTTAGCCCTTGATGCCATTGAAAAAAAGGATGAAATTGCACCTACTCACGACTGTATGTCCAGTTATACATGCAGACATGGATATTGGAAGATATGGATCCAATTATTGGCTCTGCCAGAGCATTGAGTGAACTGGTTAAATCACTGACACACAGTTCTTCTCCTATCCATGCAGGCTCTTCAAGCCATTGCTTATGCATCATCAGCAGACTGAAAAGCACTGATCAGGTGTCATCTAAACTATATGCCTTGGGAACATAAATTTCCACCAGAGGTATCTTAAGAAAAACCTACTATTTTTCCACCAGCTTCAGCTGATGAGCCATTCATCGAGCTAGCCCAAAGCAAGAACACAGAGCACGTGTCTGAGGCTCAATTTACCCCGCTTATCTTATGAGTAGGCCTGAATTCTAGGTATGGTATTTGCTCTTTGAAAGTCTTACGGTACAGGAACACTGGTGAATGTTTAGAGGCTTGTGGTGTGTACGAAAGAGAAGAGGAATGTATCATTGGTATCATCTCTGTCTTTTTAAACTCCACATAGCTATTCTGTGCTACAGAAGACTCTTGTACTCCTAAGAGGAAATGCTCAAGAGATTTTTGACAGAGATTTTTTCTTCATTTGAACCTGGACTGTTTCTCCTTGTCCTGAGTTTTAGATGCTATTTTACTCTGGCAGCTGCACTTAACCATTGAATTTTTCAAGGATCTACCATTTCTCTTGATTTATGAGATGAGAGAGAGTGACAAGCTTGACTAATCACTACGTATCTCACTCTATGACCTCAAACTTTCAAAAAGGTCCAGAAGGAGCTGTCATGAAAGTCATAGTCCCTTAAAAATAATTTTGACATGAAAGCTGAATTTCTATTAGCCAGCCTCACTCACGACAGCATGAATTCCTGCCTACGTCTGGAAAGGGGTGGAATCATGGCCTTCTGCTACGCCAGCAAGAAAATCAAGGTCCAGAAGCACAAATCCACTGTACTCAGTGTTTCTTTCTACTGTTTCTGAATAAAAACCCTGCTGTTTCAGTTCATTTTCTAAAGCCAGTTTTTTGTGTAGGGTCATCACAATCCTGAAGTTTCCTGGGCCATCGTGACTGGAAAAGAAGACACAGTGGGTCTTGCTGTGGCCCAGTCTTCCCCCTCACATAAGGGAAGCACTAATCCTTAGCCCTGGGGTAGCATGAGGATTCATTAACTCATGTTTACATAGTGCTAAGTATTAATTATTAAGTCAAGCTGCCACTGAAGGGAACAAAAGGCCTTGGCTTTCTGAATAATAGGGCAGGCACTTCTTGGAAGACTCCCACAGCCTATTTGACAGATGCGCAGTATGACATGGCATGCAGGAAACTGCGACCATGTTTTCCTTTAAGTCATATAACTAATTAAACTCATGAGCTGGCTTGAGCTTCACCAAATAGTGTAGTTCTTTGGAAGGAAAACTGCACAGCTTTGTGGATTGCTGAAGCTCAGAAGATGTGGATTTACTGATGAAAATGAAAAAAACATCACTAGCCAACAGATAGTGTATATTTTTCTTTTGGCATATTTTTTTTGTCTTCACAGGTGTTTGGTAACTTCATTGATGGATGCAACCCTGTCATGACCAAGCATACAACATTGCACTAAAAGATAGTTTATTTTCTTAAAGACCATCCCAGGTAACAGAAATAACTGGGACTGTGCCATACCAATAGTCACCCTTGTTTCTCAGTTCTGGAGTTACCTTCTTTAAACTGGAAACAAGAAGTGTCAGGGGTCAACCAAATCTTGACCTGGCTATTCTATGTATATGTCATGCCTCAGCACAATAGTTGACATAGATACTATAAGGGTCAAATTTTGTTTCAGATTTTGTTGGGTGTAGTTGAACTTGGAAACACAGGGAGCAACCAGGTATCTGGCTATACCGGCAACATTTCTGCCCTGAAAATTGTAAATGAGTTTCAGAGACATATCACACATCCATGTGAATGTGTCCATAGTCACAATTTCATCACTGGACTCTAATAACATGCTTGTATAGCCCCAGCATAGCCTCTCCCACTACCCTATTTATCTTCACACATACACCCACCCATCCACCCTCTGCACCCCTCATTTTAAAGGCACCCCTCAGCACACACCAAAATTACCCACAGGGTCAGCAAATTTAAAGAATACTAGCTCCAAAGTGACACCCCAGGAAATTCCCACATGGATTAACTGCAGATATCCAAGGTCAGGTCGTGCTGGGGAGTCAGTGCTATTCTTTTTATTCTTGCCAGGGAAGTTTTAGTGCTCAGGAAGAATGAGGGAAATGCCTTTATTATTATTATTCCTAGTTATTGTTATCATTAGCACTACTAGGTATGCTATATAACCTGGATTAGTAATAGTATTAGTAGTAACAGTAGCAATAATAATAGTAACAAAAGCATTACTCTTAGGAGCCATAGTCATGACTTCAGCTTCGCTCTTATCTGAAAAATAAATCTCTTAAAGCATCTCAGCTTAGTTGCACTGGCAAAACCAGTTAAGTCTGGAAGGGGGGCTTGCTGGTGATGTATATCTGTTTGAAACCTGTATGACATCTCCAGAATATTCCCCATAGGTACTAAGACACTATCAGGTGGCAACAGCACTTAGTCAGAGTTAACCCAGGCAACACTGGAGATGGGAAAACAAAATGCACTTGAATGGGTAAGGGAGGAGCAGAAGGAGATCCTCATTTGGAGCGTACAGGCTCTGCTCAGATTTACTGTCACCAGTTAACTGGTTCTGTAAGGCAACCACTTATGTGTAACTGATAGGTAGTAAAAAGAATTATTTGATGATTATCCCATTGCCTTTCCATTACTGGCCTGACCTGATAAGCAGCATCTCCCCTATCCATCACAGCTGTGACCGTTCTAACTGAACTCATTTTTCAGACCACTATCAGCCAGCCTGGGCTATTTTTACTCCAAGATTTATGGGGAAAATTCATCCTCTAAATTCAATTTTCTTTGATGAAAGCTTTTCAGAGGTTTTTTTCATCTTTTCTCCATTGTCTGTGAGTTATGCTTTACCTTCTCTGTCCCAGGTGTAAGTCCCAGAAGGTTATCTGCACCTGCAGGGAGATTGCATTACCTTCCTATATTTCATTTTAACTACTGAAGTTATTATTTTCAGAAATAATATTTTTCATTCAAATCTCACTGTAAGCTTCAAGAAGTCTGAAAACAAAGTAGAATATATGTTTGTGTATGTGGGTGGGATGTTTCCTCCTCTCCAATGGACCCTGGATCAGCTGGTGACCTGTGAGTTTCTGTAGAAGTAAGGACATCAGTCGGTTACACACTGGAGGATGCTCACCAGTCACTTGCATTACTGCTTCAATTATCCATTAATACCTGCAGCAGACTCAGATACTGCTATCTCTCTTAGGCACTTTGCATCAGTTTGATCAGCAGACAAAGAGCGCAAGTGAAAAAATAACTTCCAGAGAAGGGATGGGAGTCCTCAGGATAAAAAAAATAAATTCCCAAATAACTCACATTCTAATCACTCCTGCATGTCTTTTTTTTTGTCCCTGTGCAGGGATGTTGCTGCAAGCTCATTTCCCAGAGCTGAGTTTGGCTCTCTGGGGGAAATTTAGCCTCTTCTTATTGCAAAAGTTAAGTATTTGTCTTGAAGAATGGAGATAAACAAATCATAAGTGCACAAGTCTCAGGGACAGACGTGGTAGTGACAACTCCTTGTACAATCTGTACTGCATTTAAGGAACGAGACCATGTCTTAGCTGTGCAAAAGATACTTTTGAGGCAGAAAGCCCAGCCCTGTCCAGAAAACACGCATTGAAGGAGCAAAATCCAACATAGTCCAGACTTCTGCATCCTCAGAACACCCAAAAATCTCGCTTTGGATGTGAGGTCTTGGCTTTTGCTCATCCTTGCTTACGTGGCTGCTTGAATTATTAAACTAAAGTGCTTTAATGATTTTGAGTTTCGCATTTCACTCCTCTCAGGCAGGTAAACCTCAGCTGCTTTGCTAGGCTGGCAAGGCAAGCACTGAAGGTCAAACACCTCTCCAAACTCTCTCGGTGCTGAATAACAAGGCAGGGAAACTGAGAAGAGAGAGCATCTGATACTCCCAACCCTGACATTCAACAATCTGGAGCCAGACCTGACCCCAGGGAAAGCACTGCTGAATCTCCTCTGCCATTTGCATGGGTGCAGATGAATTGAAGCAAAGGGCTAGATCAGAAGGTGTTAGTCTCTGTAGAGACCTACAAAAATCATCTCAGACCTAGAATTTGTGACTTGGAAGCTCCCTGACATTGAGGTGTGCTTCATTCTGTTGAATCTGCATCTAGAATTTAGAATGAATGGAGACCTTTTGATCAGCGGTGGTGGGTTAGGTATGAGGGAACGCAAGCATTGCCCAAGCCACAGGAGATCTGGTTTTGTCTTCTGCCTTCGGCAGAGTACAGACGTTCAAAACAAAAAGCTCAGGATCCCACGTAGCTTCAGGAGGTGCCTGAAAGAAAGAGATTTAGTCCCACAATTCTGACTTTTCAACTTGTTTATTTTTTCTAGTCTTCTTCTGCAAAGCAGTAGCTTTTGTCTTGATTTTAAACATCGTGGGTGATTTTAAGGGAACAAATCTCAAAAAAAAACACCAACCCAAAAATATAGTCATTCTCTGCAGTACCCAAGTCACTTCTATTTTCATAGCAGTTCTCAGTTTCCTGTTTATAAACCTCGTACTCTGGCCCTGAGCAGCGATCACCTTGCAAAATCATAGAATTATTTGGTTGGAAAAGACAGTAAAGGTCATTGATTCCAACCATGAAGAGAGCAGTGACGCACTGACCCACCACTCCAAGCAATCACTCCTTATACTGTGGCATCATAAGACACTCTTATGCTGAAACAATGTAACTCCCCACCCCTAAATCCCACCCATACTGAGATCTGGCCACAAAATAGACTTCACTTAAAACATCTACAAAAGTTATATGTGATACACTAATTACCCTCCTCCACTCAGCAGCAATTTGATGGAGAAAGTGGTGACTTTGAAAGCTGCTGCCCTGTAGGAGTGAGAAAAAGAGCAGGAATCCTCTTGATACAGGGCACAGATAAGTGTTGATACCAGACACTAAAAAAGGCTTGAGATAAAGGCTTTGCAGTGATAAATGGTGCCTCGTCTTCCCTCCAAAGGTGTCCCCAGCTCCCTGTCTGATGCCAGTTCCCCTTGGACATCCTGCTGTATCTTCCCACCCAGCTTCTTCTCAGCACTCCTTCTGGTCCTCCTACTGTCACTGTCCTATACTGCACCCTTCCCTGTGTCTGCTATGGACTGCATGTTTGTGTGTCTGTCTTGCGACACCACTGGCATCTTCACTAAAAGTCACTCTTTAGGAAACATCTTAGGTGCTCTGTTTTCCCAGAGGATATTGCTCTAGTGAATTAATCTCTCTGCCAGGAAACCCAGCTCACTACAGGGACAGCCAGCTGCACACCCCCTCAGGACCATGGGAGAGATGGTTTTACTATTCTACAGTGCTGTGGACCTTTGCTAGGACTAATCCTCTGCATTACACTGATCTGTTTCTCACTGAACGGGCTTTGATCGATTAAGGATGTAACTGTTTCTCACACTACCACTAACCTTCTTAACCTTGGCATCAAGAAAAGTACCAAAACACTCAGGGAAAGATCTAAAAACCCAACAACAAATACCTCCATATTCAGGCCCAATAAGGCCAGCCTCTTTTGTTTTACTGGTAACAGTATCTGCTACAAAACTGCATTATGAAAAAAGCAGGACTGTCTCATGGCAAGTGTTGCTTTAACAGATGCTGGTTCTCAGGCAAATTGAAATAAATGAACTGTAGCCTCCCCAGACCCAGACTATTCATAGGCTACACCAGTAACCCAAGCAGCTGGACTCTGGGCCAAGCAACTCTTCCAATGGATTTGTGTGGTGGTGTTTTGGTAGCAGCAGAGGGGCTGAGGGAGGGCTTCTGTGAGAAGCTGCTAGAAGCTTCCCCAGCTCCAATTAGGACCCACCTTTGATCAAGACAGAGCCAATAAGCACCTCTGCGAATGATGAGGCAGTTTGTATGGAAACTACAGCCCATGGGAAGGACTCACATTGAAAGAGTTCATGGAGGACTGTCACCTGTGGGAAGTACACCACATTGAAGCAGAGGAAGAGTGTGAGGAGTCCTCCCTACCCCTGAAGAGGAGCAGAAACAGCATGCAGTGAACTGACCATAACCCCCATTCCCATTCCCCTGTGCTGCTGGGGATGGGAGGAGGTAAAGAAATCGGGAGGAAAGCTGAGACTGGGAAGAAGAGAGGGGTGGGGGGAGCTGTTGACTTTAAGATCTGGTTGTATTTGTCATTATTCTAGATTCTGATTTGACTGGTAACAAATTCATTTTATTTTCCACAAGTCGAGTCTTTTTTTTTTGCAGGTGACTATAACTGGTGAGTGATTCCTCCCTGTCTTTGACATGAGTAATGAGTTTTTGTTATTTTTTCTCCTCCCCCTCCCCTTGGTGGGGGAGGAGTAAGTGAACAGTTGCATGGTGCTCAGTTGCCTGCTGGGATCTAAACCATGACACAGGGAAAGGACCATCAGTCTTAGTGGACTGAGTTTGTTCCTGCCATACGAGTCTGCTGCCTATGTCTCTGCAGTGTTACCTAAGAGCCCTTGCAAACTCAGCTCCTGGGTCTGCTGCATGTGAAAGACCTTCTGGCTTAACAGTGGCCATAAGAAGAATCTCCTTGCTCCCAGATACTATGCTGCCAGGCAACTTGTGCAGTGTAAGGAGATGTACATTCCCATTCCCTCAGGATTTTCTGGGAATTGAGCACTGTTGGAGTATTTCAGCAACTTCATTTTAAGGACTGGTGTACCAGAAGGATAAAAAGCCTTGGTGCTAGGCCATTATCTGTAAATCACTTTATTTCAAGCTGGGCTAAAGCAAGAGCAAATAGTAGTAATACCAGATAGAGCACACAGTGTAGGAATAGATAATACAGTTCACAGAGACATTTCTATAAATATGCTACTTTCTAGTCTAGCAGGTTTAGAAGTTTCTTTCACACTCTGTGATTCAGCTAATAAGCTGAAAGATGCTTCTCAGCCTTCTCATTCAAAGACTCACACAACCCATTCACCATCTGGCTGCCTTACAAAAGGCAACCCATGCATAGAGCCCTTCGCTCTTTTATAATTTAAGTTTGCAGTTTCTTCAGATCCAAAGATTTCCTACTCAGTTGAGAAGAATGTTTCAGCAGCACATCCTCACACCATGGCCTAGCTCCACTAGCGCTGGAAAGACTAATGTCTTTTGGACATAGCCTAGTGCAATTTCTGTTTGCCCAGATGGTCAATAAAGATATTTAATGAATATCCCTGTGGTCAGGGGCTATCATTAAGGGCATTTCTAAGAATGATATTAAGAATAATGAATATTCCTGTGGTCAGGGGATAAATTATTAAGTCTCTGTAAAAGAAAATGTTCTTCCTCCCTGCAACAGCTATAGTCAAATGCCAGAGTGAAGCCTCGTTATTCATCTTCAGAGTCCACAGAGTCATGTAAATTGACAACCACATTTTATCCAGCTAAATAAATGGTACTGATGCATGTGGCCTACTGTTGGATTTTGATCAAGACCATACTGGGCTGTTAAGGAATTTGTGATTAAGTGATCCTTGAATTCTGGTTTTGAGGGAAACATCAGGCTAGTATCGCCCTACTCCTAATCACATGGCACTCCAGTTGGTGAGGGGTTTTTTCGTTGCAAATATAAGAATGTAATTAGAAAAATTTGGGTCTGAAGAGAGATTCAACTCTGAAGTCTAACTGGACATTTAGTTCTTTGAGTACTCAGTGCAGAACGGCCCACTACTGGGTCTGTGGGCATTACTTCTTCTTTGGCACATAATTTGACAATGGTTACCTTCTTAGACCTCACTTCTTTGAAAGAGTCTTTATTTTCTAAAGTCTTTGCCTTTCCTGTCCTTTCCCATTTTTAAAAGTTCATTTGTTTAATTTGTCAATAGGACTATGCATCAGCTAGAGAAGCTTGCTCAGGTCCATCCAGGTTTTTAATACCTCCAAGGATGTAGACTCCACAAACCCTTTGGGTGACCTGTTCCAGAAGCTGTCCACTCCAATCTTCCCTCTTCCAGTAGAAATGTTTTCTCTTATGTTTAAATGGAATTTCCTCTACTTCAATTTCTGTCATGTCCTTCCATTCAGGAAGGACAGGGAATTGCTTGAAAGAGTCCAGCACAGGGCCACAAAGATGATGGAGGGAGTGGAGCATCTCCCTTATGAGGAGCGGCTGAGGGAGCTGGGGCTCTTTAGCTCGGAGAAGAGGAGACTGAGAGGTGACCTCATTTATGTTTATAAATTTGTAAAAGGCAAGTGTCAGGAGGAAGGAGCCAGGCTCTTCTCTTTGATGTCAAATGATAGGACAAGGGGCAATGGGAGCAAGCTGGAGCACAGGACAACCTGAACATAAGGAAAAACGTTTTTACTGTAAGGGTTACAGAGCATGGCCCAGGCTGCCCAGAGAGGTTGTGGAGTCTCCTTCTCTGGAGACATTCAAAACCCGCCTGGACGTGTTCCTGTGTGACCTGGTCTGGGTGACCCTACTTTGGCAGGGGTTGGACTGGATGCTCTTTCTAGGTCCCTTCCAACTCCTAATATTCTGTGATTCCTTTTGTCCTGTCACTTGGCACCACCAAGTACATCAAGGACATTGCAGGATGGCTCCATCTTCTTTACTTCACCCTATCAAATATTCAAACACATGGATAAGGTTCCCCTGAACCTTCTTTTCTTGAGGCTGAAGAGACCCAGCTCTCTCAGCCTCTCCTCAAATGTCAGATGCTCCAATACCTGAACCATCTTTGTGTCCTGTTACTGGACTCACTCCAGCATGCCCGTGTGTCTCTTGTACTGAGGAGCCCAGCACTGTGGGTTTCACCAGTGCTGGACAGAGATGAAGGATCACCTCCCTTGATCTGCTCCATGTAATACAGCCCAGGAGGCTGTTGGGCTTTTTTTACTACAAGAGCACATTGCCAGCTCATGTGCAATTTGTTGTCCATGAGGACCTCTACATCTCTTTCTGCAAGGCTGCTTTCCAGCCACTTGCTCCCCAGCCTTTACTGGTACCTGGGGTTTTTCTTACCCAGGGGTAGGTCTTGACATTATTTATCTTTTGTTGAACTACCGTCAGCACTTTTCTCCAGCCTGTTGAGGTCCATATGAAAGGCAGCACAGCTCTCTGGTCTCCCAAATACACCTCCCAGTTTTGTATTAGGTAAATAATACTGGACACCCAGAAATCTCATGCAGAACATCTCAGTTCTACTCTTAGAGCCAGAAGAGTGAAAATTAGATATCACAGAAAGTAACTTCAGGGGTTTAAATTTCTTATTAGTTCTGTATCTGATAACTGCTCTTCTTGTCATATTTTGTTATAATTCACTGCTCACTGAAAAGACCATATTTAAATACCACAGCCCTGGTGCATACACTTTATTTCTGACTCCCTGCATGTTAATATTATTAGTATTGATTTTCTGAGCACTCCACTCACACGTCATTGCTTTCGCAAATTCGGAAGCTCCAGCCCAGTTCTTCACATGCCACAAAAATTTACTAACAATGAACCTTGAAAACAAGCCAACTTACAGCTTGAATCTTTCTTAAAAACTGTTTGCTCAGTTTTGTATCTGTCTCATTGGCTTGACTTTGCTGACTGAGGTTAATCTGCAAGGAGGCAATGCGATTCTGCTTCTTCTCTTACAGCTGATCAAAGAAGGACAGCATGAGTGCATGTGAGCACTTTTGTGAATCTAAGGCACATTTTCCTCCCCCCTCTGCCCTTTGCAGGAGCTCCACTGGAAAGACATCATTAGGAATTCTTACTTGCGGCAGCTTCAAGCCATCTGTTGCTACAGAAGAAAGCGCTTGTTGAAAGCATTTCTTTTCCTAAATAGTTGCTGAACAGTTGGTGCTGTCTGGTGTTTGGGGTACTCCTGGAGGGTGGTCAGGGTTCAAACAGGACCTGTCTAGCCAGACAACTTTCAGTCATGGTTTTTGTTAAAACACACCTAGCCTGAGGATCTGGCTGGATCCCAGTGGATGTCAGTTGAATCTACAAATGCTTTTCCTAGAGTTTGAACGAGACTTGTGCTCTTTCAAAATTTATTCTCAGCAACTGAAGTGGTCTCAACTAAATGATTTGCAAAATCGAACATTCCCAGCATCATGGATCACTGCCCACCTCACAAGCTGTCGTTTCTTTTGCACTACAGAAGAACACATTATTCTTGTATTAGGAGATGGGGCTGTGCCAAGTGGGTTTCTGTCTCACTTTTCTGATGGGTTATTCTGCAGGCCAAGAACCTGTGTTACATTCCCTCAGTGTTAAACTCATGGGGATCCTTTAGCCCTTCCTGTGATGGGTTAAAATGCTAGTAGGTCCTGAGAGCCCAGTCAGTGCCTCCCTCTCTGGGAAGGCAGGCTCAGATTATACTTAAAGTATTCACTATAATCAATGACATTTTTTGTTGTAAGATCCCCTTTGAAGAGAAATCATTTACAGCCCTAAGTGGGTTCACAGTTGGTACATTGGTGGTACACAGTTGGTACATACATGGTACATTGTACGTTCATCAGAAAAATTCAGACTATGTTAGACAAGCATTTTTAGTCTATAATCAATCAGTAATAAATATATCTATAAAATAAGACTGAATAGAATAATAAAAACATGAAAGTAATAAAATAACTACAGTAAGAAAAAGAACAAAGGGACAGGAATATATCAGACTTTTTGGGCCGAATAGCAGGAAAGTCTGACTTGCAGAACTTAGAAACTCAGCTACTCTTCCTTCTGGTAGCCAGCTCAGAGTTATTGAGGAAGCTGGCCTGTCACTAAAGATGAAATGGTAGGGACTGAGGAAGGTCTGATCATCTGACTTTAAAGTGAGGTAAGAGTTACAGATGCCTTTACAAATTGCTGTGGAGTTTTTCATTCATTCATTTGCCTCCACATGAGCAGCAGAGACAGTGTTACTGAAATCTTGGCTTGAAAACTTGGTCCAACTTGGAAATGGGAAATAACAGATGTTCATGAGTATGACCCATTTATAGAATAGGCTTCAGCTTTACCACAGACAGGGAAAAAAACAGTTCTCAATTTATTTCCCTAAGTGTCAGGCAATATCTTCTTCTTACCCTCTTCCTTGCTGAAAGAACCTAAGCTTCTGCAAATGCTGCTGGATCAAACATGCACCTCAGAGAACAAAAACTAACATTAGAGAGAAGAGTGGTCTTAGCTATAGGAACTGGTCTGGTATTGAGGAGAGCATTAGTGTGTTTTCCAGCTGTATCAGCATGTAATCTCCAGAAATGTCATGTAATTTGCCCGTTTGTAAAATAATGAATCTAATATAATTCTTTTAATCTCCATTTTGTTTTTTTTCCCCCATCAGATTTTAAGAAGGAGATATCTTTTCATTTAAAGGGCTAGGACTTCAATGCACACTACTACTACTACCACTAATGATAATAATAACAACAACAGATTACTATGTATATACTACTATGTATATTGTCACTGCTATTATAGAAGGCAATCCAATGCTTGTTAAATTTCAGGTCCTCGGACCCTTTTAAGATACTCCCATCTTTCCCTGAATCAATAAGCCTGTACGAATCAGCTTCCCTTGCATCCTGCTTCAGGCACAAGTCTGGATGAGATGATCTCCTGAGATCCCTTCCAAAGTGCATTACCATATGATCCTGTTGTATTCCTGCATTTGGATAATGACACTTGGGCTACACATTTTTATCTGAAAAGGTGTCTCGTTGTCTGGCTGTTGTGGTATCACAGATCCCCAATTACTGAAGTAAATGGCAAATACAGAGCTCAGTCACACTGTAATGTGTCAGCCAAGGGCAATACTAAAACTGAAGAGAAAGGAGCAGTTGGGAAGTTTGGCTTACATATTCACTGTAAGCAAAACCTGTTAAATTGCAGAATGATCTGCAAAAGTATGCAACAGAAGGAGCATCATTTCAGTTACCTTAAATGCAGACCAGGCTGAATACACAACGCAATAGGAAAAGAGGGCTTCTGGAAGGGCCTGTGACAGGATATCATAAAACCAAAACAATTTAAGTTGGAAGCAGGACTTGCTCATCTAATCCCTGAATGAAGCAGAGTCATCTTCAAAGATAGATCAAGTTGCTAAAGGGCTTTTACAGACAGGCTTTGCTTATTTCAAGGGTAGTACTGGGACGACCTGTTCCAGGATTTGACCATTTTCATTGTGATTTAGTTTTCCCTGGTACCTCATGGGAATTTCCCTTGCTGCAACTTGCATCTGTTGCCACTCATCTTTTTGCTGCAAAACAACTGGAATCTGGCTCTGTCTTCTCCATAACCACCCAAATCCTGCGGGAATGGTCCCATCTTTTTAGTGCTGGTACAGCTCTACTGAAAATCAATTGAGTTGCACTGGGCTAAAACAAAGGGACAAATCTAGCTTATTCTTCTGTGGATTCATGGAGTGTTGAAATTTCCTCATCAGTAATCCTCAGTGTAATAGTTCTTTACTGTTCTTGTATAATTTCTCGACTTGCTTTTCTTTACGCATGGATCTCAGCATTGCCTTTCATGATACAGAGAAAAAGAACTATTTAATACCTCATATCCCAGCATCTACTCTTGGTACCTCACTGGGATATTGCCATGGAAACAGGGAAAGTTTGAAATAAAAGCGAATACACTCGCTTTTCTTATTTTTCAGTAGGGACTTCGAAATTTACTGTGGTATAAAACAAGCCATGTACCATCTGCTTATTGAAAACTGAACGCAACTGTTTCTTTTCTTTCTTCTGGAGCTCTACATCACTGCCACAGCATATCCCCTCAGAAGCATTCTTAGAGGTGTCTTGCGTGTGCATGTAACTTCCTTTCCAAAAGTTAAGTAGATTAGAAATTGCACTGTCCTTATGCAATGGATGACACAGATAAGGAACAGACTGAACCAAAATGGAAGGTAAGATGTACTGGAGACAAGCAGAGCCATGCAATCAGCTGCTCGAAGAGAATCTAGGCTGTATAAGTCACACAGCCTCCCAGCTATATTTCGAGAAAGGTAATTTTTTTCAATGACAGGGTTGTGTAGGAGAGTCTTCATAAACATTCCAGCATCTTTTTTTTTCCCTCTGTGGTCACTTTCTGTGAATCAATTGAGTCAAGCACCACTGAACCGGACGGTTGAGTCCTCTGTCTGCAGAGGCAGCAGCACGAGCCTCTCAGCTGATGTGATTGTGATTTATTCAAACTGCCTTCTCATAAGGAGCACCAGAGCATGGTTTTCGATAAAGTCGATGGAGATAAGTAGTTACAATATCTAAGCTAGCTGGAGCAGGCAAAGGGCAGGTCTGTGTATGGTACCATTTCTCCCCTTGAGAACTGAGATTTCTGCTAAGGAAAGCTTTTGGCATTATTTTGCACACAGCCTTTATGACCCAGACACTTGCCTGGCAACAATCTGTCTCTCTGAGGTGGGGTATTGCTCTCTGCACTAGCATCAATGTTGTGGTACACAGGAAAATGATCCTCCTAATTTGAGGAGATAGCCTAGACCCAGCACTGAGCCTCTGGTGGCTTCCCAGGGGACAGGCAAGATGTGGCAACACTGATGAGTGCAGTTGTTTCTTTGACCCTGATTTCCCCAGCCCTTTCCCAAATCAGTGGTCAAAGAGCTGATGTCTGTTTATGAACTTCCAGAGTTAGGAGTCAGGTTGGCAAGGGGATGCTGACTTGCAACTGTCCCTGTGTACAGGGTCACCTCTTCCTCTAGAAGCAGGGGGAACAACCCAGCTCCCTCTCTCTTGCTCTCTGCTCAGCACATAGCACTGCTTTGCAGGCAACTTACAGGGTTGCAACTATTGCAGGGCCATCCATCTCCTGCATGACTTGGCCTTTCCCTGAGCTGTTACAGGGGAGAGGTGTCCAGGTAGCAGTTGCAACCAGTGTTTTCTATTGCTGTTTCTTTGGTAATCAGACAGCTACACTAATAATCATGTCCTTACAACCCTGGCTCTTGCTTATCACAGCCTTCTTTGAGACTGAAAGCACACTGTGCCCTGTTCGCTCAGCCATCCATCACTTCGCCGTCCTGAATGATTAATGTCTACCTACCAGAGCCTGCACGCAGCTCTCCCTGGGAGGCAGTGAAGCTGCATGTGTGATGTTTTGGGCCAGGTGGAAGATGGGCATGAATGTGTGATTGTTACCAGTGAAGTCAAGCATGCTACAAAAACATCAATGAGAGACTATGATTTGCAGGATATTTATTTTAAGTGTGATTAGATTATGCTTTATTTAAGTTTCCTCCTAATGCATGGACATCAAGTCAAATCTTCCACTATGCCCATTTGGAGTGACAGATCTATTGTCTTTGGAGAAATGTTGCTGGCATTGAGAGACTATGTTTAACTAGCCATTATGTCACTGCTGTTGTATCTATGGGACAAGTCTTGATTCCAGGTGTCTCCTTCATTTTACACTGATACAAACACAGATTCACTGTCTTGTTCAGGCTAGGAGAGACCTCAGGAGGTCTCTAGCCTAACCTCCTGCTCCAAGCTGGGCCAGTGCTAAATTAAAACCAAATTGTGTACAACTTATTCCTCTTCAGCAGTGTGGTGGGCCAAGCTTGGCTAAGGGACAAACTCCCACCCAGCTGCTTACTCATTCCCCCTCCTCAACAGGACAGGAGGAGAAAACCGGATGAGAAACCTCATGACTCAGTATAAAGACAGGAAATCACTTACCTGTTCCTGTCATGGGCATACCAGACTCGAGTCACGAAAAACTTGATTTAATCTCTTGCCAATTGAAGTAGATTCTGACAGAAAAAAAAGACAAAAGGATTAAAACAACACCCTCCCCTCATCCACCCTTTCCCATCCCTATCCTGTTGTGGCGTGGAGCCCTCCCCCGGCTGCAGGGTGGGTCTCTGCTCCAGCGGGGTCTCTCCAGGGCTGCAGGGGATCCCTGCTCTGGACCTGCAGCACCTCCTGCCCTCCTCCTCCTGCAGCCTCAGGGTCCCTCTGCTGCTGCTGCTCCCTCCTTGGCTTCCTCTTCCTCTGTCTGTGCCACCTTTTGCCCTTTCTGAAACCTGTATTCCCCCAGGATGGCAACCCCAGCTTGGCTGAGGGGCTCAGCTGTGTCCTGTGGTGGGGCCGGTGGAACTGACTGGGACCGGCTGTGTCAGGCACAGGGCAGCCCTGGCCTCTCCTCAGAGAGACCGCTTTGCAGCCCCTGCCAGTGCCTGGGCACAGACACCCAGTGCAGGTGCTGATTCATCACCTGCTCTGGACAATTGCTTTCCCACCCTTTTCATCCCTGTGGTGCCTCCCTTACATGTGCCTTCCATTCTTGGAGGAGGTTTTGAATGACAATCTTCACCACAAACAGCCCAAGGTGGTGTTCACTCCTTCTCTGAGACAGATCACCAGCAGCAGTTACCTGCCTAGGACTACTTGTTGTACTAGATGTGAACTGCTGTGCTAATTCTCTGGCTGTGTGAAGTCTGGAGAGCTCAGGAACATCTCCAGACCATCACCATCACCTTCAGCTGTTCCACTAAAGACCCATAAAAACAAAAGATTACGCCAATCTTACTGCAGCTCAAGGCTACAGAATCCTTCAGTCTCTACAATTCGTTCAGCCATGGACCCTATCAGATTATCTCAAGGAGCATGGGGAAGTAATGGCAAATTTGAAAACTCATCTGCTACAGGAAACTAGATGGTTACTCAATGGTGAGACCTTTGCTCCTGATATCAACATGGCATAGATTTAATTTATCAAAGGCAGACCAAAATAATCTTGAAATTGTCCAATTCCAATAGCAACAGCATCTGCTCACCTGTTGTTCTTCTGGTTAGTGTATCTGCCTTGTTTGCATTTGGAAATCCTAACAGGACCATGTCTTGCAAAGCCATATTGGCCTACAAGCTGTTGCAAGACAACAAACATAGTGTGATTTGTGTTCTAGATTTCTCTCTCTCTCCTCTGCCTCAGGGGAGCAGACACTAATCATTGCCTGTAACAGCACTGGGTGATTAATTCAAATGATTTAGCACCTGGGAATTCACCTTCACACAGAGATCGATGGTTTGGATGTTTCCTATGTTATTATCCTTACAGCAATTACCTCCTACAGATACTTGCTCTCGTGCTAATGAGCCACAAGCTATTAGTATCCACATTCACCATCTACATGTTTTATAGTTGCAGGAGGGCTTTTCCTTGGTGACCACATCATCTGGGCAGGCAAATTTATAAGAAGAATAGACAAGTCTTTTCTGCAGATGTTTTGAGAAAGAAAGAAAAATAGGCAAATTTTGTTGGCATTAGGAAAAGAAGTGGATCATGAGCATAAAATAAGAGCCAAGAGGAGCAGCATCAGGATGTCAGAGATGTGAACAGTGCTGGGATTTACTTGCTCAGCATTAGTAGCCCAGGCAGGAGCATCATACAGGTAGAACTTGCAAGGTGTTTTCATTTGCACCAGTTGTGCTTATATGAGTCAATCCAGCAAGCACAGTCCTGATGAAGGCTATGCCTAGATTAAATTGATTAGTGCAATGCTGAAAAATTGAGGTAAGCTCTCTTATTAATTGTGACTAGTTAAATAGTTCAGATTCTATTAATTGCTGCTCTGTCCTCTCCTTTATCCTTCATGACATCTGCATTCAGCCGAGTCCTATCTCAGTGATGTTCGCTTTTACACTACCACCCAACAATTTGGCTCATACCATCCCACGGGCTTTTGCACCAAAATACAGATTGATTGAACCCATCAGTTCAAATATTCCTCTTGTTTCCAGTAATATAAATTCAGTAAGCTGATTTCAGATTTATTCTGAAATGCAGATACCATACCATGATAGTCAGAGCCCATGCACAGTGTGAGGAGAAACAGACTAACACAGAAATACAAGCTGGGATCACTTGTACTACACAGTGTTTAACAACAGCAATGTTGACTCTAGAATGGAGGGATGTTTCCTTCTTGCTCCACCTCTGCTTCTTGTTTCCTTTTGCCTCTTGGGAAAATTATTTCAACTCACATCTTCAAAGACAGAGACAGGGACAACGTTCCCAAGGGAATCTTAGAGGAGTAGGGTGATTGCATTTCTTAGGAGCCCGCTATTTATACATGGAATTTCTTACTTTTTATGAAGTAGAAATAACAAAATAAAAGCACAGCAATAGCACTAAAAGTGAGCATCATCAAGAGGTATAACTCATAGTCTGAGATTAAGGTCATTCACATTGTGAGTTGGCCTCTTCTCATTCCTGTGTACAACGCAGCAAACCTCTGTCCTAAAACTCCAGAGAAGTGTCAGCATCTTGTAGTTCTTGCATGCTACTATTCAAAATGCAGCCAGTAACAATCATCAGACACTGCAACAGGGAAATGCAAGATAAAAGCTGTTGCTTATGATGCACTGTGCAGCACAGGACACCAGAAGATGGTGTTAACTGTTTTTTGTTGCTTGAAAAGTTAGCTGCTGGTTTTTGTGCAAAGAACACTAGATTAAGCTGACCATGGTACGACAAAATGAGAAGATACTGTTCCTATCCAATGGCACCAACAACCTAGTGTCTCCCTTTTCACAGACCCTCTCCAGCAAGTAAGTTCAAGGTGGAAACAAGCCAAGGACCAGGTAGAAATTCCCTGGGAACAAGATGTACCATATGCTCTCCTTTTATTCAAACCTAAGTCTGATGTCACAGCTGTGGGTTGTTCCCTTTGGAAATACCAATTTGGCCTGCACTTCCAGTGTGAAACTGGAGTCCGTTGTGACACAAGACCATTAGTGTATGAGGTATGTAGAAGCAATGTGACTCTCAAAGGGGTTTTTTCTTCCTTTGGTCCTTGGCTAGGAGGTAGAAGGGAAAGATTAACCTCCAGGTAGAGTCCATACAGTCTGTGGTTTCTATCTCTAGCCTTTCCACCCTCTTAGAAACCAAACAACACACTCCCACCTCAGCCAGACCTGGAGCAAATAACCATAGTGCAGAACAGCTTGTCTGAATCCGTATCAAGTGTTAAAGCCAAGAGCTTCCATTAATAGCCACTATGTAATTGGCGTAGTACACTGATTTCATCTATGGGAACATTTTCTTCCTTTCCTTCAACAATCAAAATTTCCCAGCAGTAAAATGCTGGAGCCAAGGATAGTCTGAATATAAGTAGCATTCAGTCTTTTATACCTTCTTCAGTGGCTGAACTTGGACTAATACACTGATTGCAGGTCTTCCAGAGCTTTTTTCTGCCTTTTAATCAAATAACACCTTCTTCCTGGCTCTGAAGATCCTAGAAATATGCCTTTTTTTTTTTCCTAAAAGCTTTTTTTTGTAGTGGTTATAAAAATATTTCCTTCTCTCGATTCTAAATGTTTTGGGTTATGTTTAATTGGGTATTGCTTTTTCCTGGGAGAATGAGAAAGCACAACAGGGAAGAGCTCATTTACCTTTTCTTTACTGCTCATTATTTTGTACACTTCCAGTACAATTCCCTCATTTGTCTCCTCTCAAAAGCCACTGTTTTTACAACAGGCAAGCTGAACTGAAGACATTGCCTTAGGTGAGAAAGATGCAGAGATCTGGTCACAGCATGATTACAGACACAAGCCCATTTCCAGCAACTGAAATATTTTGTTTGCTGCCAACCAAGCAGTTGATGTGTACTGAGCAGGCTCTTGCATTTTGCTGTGGGATGCTTAATTTCTTCTGTCCTCTGAGACAGGGCTGAAGAACATGGCAGCAGCCACCTCAACAAATCCGGCATCTGTGACTTTGATTCAGATTTATAGATATTCATATGCCTACAGATGAAAGATGGGTAGTTTTTTTACACATTTTTCCCCCCCCATCCCCTGAAGTCTAACATTCCTGTTGTTGTTAAGAAAACTTCAGTACACAAGGTCTTCAGATTCTCCTGGGCATGCTGCTGCACTACCTGGAGCCCTTTTAAATGTGGTCTTCTAGTCTAGAACAGTGATTGCTTCATTAATTACTCTAAAAGGGTTTTTTGCTTGCAAAAGGGGTGGACAGGGTTCAGTGAAACTTTGGCTTGCCTGTGCATGCTGGATAAATTGGGATGACACAATATGCTGGCAAATACCACTCCAAAAAAGAAATTGTTGATCTTAATTGCTAATAGAGATATTATCTAATGCAGCACAGAAAACACATGTGAGATTGCTCGGGTATATTTATCTTTATTGTTAAAGCTGTTTTTCTCCTTTCTGTGCTATAAGAACTCCTGTCTTCACCATTAGAAAATGAAGTTTTTACAAGCATTTTTCTTTGTTGTTTTAATGTAGCCCAGGCACTAAATATAAGGTGTATATAACACTGACTACATCTCAACACAAAAGATATTTTGTCTCTTCACTAACAGATGAAGGCTATGACAAGAAGGTAATCTCACTTTCATTATACTACAGAACAGTTACTTCTACCAAGTACTTTCTGCTTTAAGGCAATGGTTTCTTCCTGTACGAGTGCACAAGGTAGATAGTCTCTGTTTTATCACTGCATGTCATGGCAAACTTGTCGCAACCAGTTACTTATGCTAAAGGTTAACTATTCTCACTGTTCATGTGGATATTTTTCTTCTTCAAGGCTGCTGGAATGAAACAGAAAACCCCTCATTCTCCATCACTGTGCAGCTGGGATCAGCTTCTGGCCACATCATCAAAAGAGAAGATTCTACCTATTGGTAAGATGTTTATCAAATATGAAATATGAGTTCAGGAAACTTTTAGAATTCTACGACAAGCAGCAGTGTGTTTAAATCACATCATGAAGACAAGGTGAGGTTCTGTACCTGACTTCACTTGAGACTTACCTGGGTAAGAACAACAATAAAAGGTTGCCAATGCTCCATCACAAACAAGAAATCGTGCTTGTGTCTCACAGCAACACAAGTCAGGTAAATCTGACACTGAGACTCACTTCCCCTCTTTTGCTAGGGAGCACGGGATTAATAATTTTGTGAGTGAAATGCTGATCTCCAGTCAGAAGTCATGCTGTTGACTTTGGTATCCTAAGATCTTGCCCTTCAGCTCCACAGAGGTAAGGCAGAGGGGGTCTCAACAGCTGACCCCAGTCCACCATGCATTGACTCTGCTCTAATGCTTCCCCTAAGCATTTTCCTTTTGTTTATTCTGCACTGTAGTCTTTTGGGCACAGCACGGTTGGGTATTTGATGAAGGTTCATACTTCACTCTGCAAGTACTTTTGTCAAAAAAGCTTTTATTGCAATGCAAAATATCTTCTGTATATGACATCTTTCTCCCCCCCAACTCCCTTAAATTTAATGAGTAATCCTTTCTGGGTTTGTACATTGTGATTCTTGTGTGTATGTATGAATATATATACATATCTATCAATCTATAGATATTATATTAATACAATCATATATAAAGCTGGACCTATATCATTTTATATATATATACACATATCACTAGATATATGTGTGTGTGTGCATATATATATATACACACATTACATATACACTATATACACATATATGCACACACATACATATGGTATCATCATAAACATCTGTTGGTTGTCAAGGGACTTTTCTTTAACAAAATAAGTTCCATCCGTGGATTTTACTTCTGTAGTGCAATTTTACAGGAAGTTAACATTTCCACATTCAATATAAAAGAAACAATATACATTTGAAAACGTGCCATAGGATTTTTAATGAAAAAATTAGAAAAGTGCATTATTTTACAACACTACAGTAAATGATTCTTTTTTTTTTCTCTGTAAAGACATTGTAAAATATATACAGGGTTGCTTAGTGCATTCATTACAAAAGAAAGATGCAATCCCTTGCATAAATTACATATTGTACAGGGGTTCGCTGTCTACTTGGACTTGTAAACATTTGTGTGATACAGTTTTCATTCTTTATGTAAGCTGCAATACATCTTATTTTCATTTGACTGTTGTTGCATTCTAACTCCAGTACGGCATTCTAAGGCCATGTGTGAAGGCATCCTCTCCCACTATGGAGAAGGCCAGAAAAAGAAATGAAAACACAAAAGAGTCTTTAATTTGGTTCTTTGTAATCAAGTTATCACTGCTTTAACAAATCACATCATGATGCTTGTGACCTGCTCTTTCTCCTTTGCTAGGACCTGCTCAACAAGTACGTTGAAGTTAGAGGTCTGAAATGAGCAGAGAAAACAGCTTCCAGGAGGTAAATTTCCAGTGCAGTCTCCACAGCCAAGCAGCTCCTCTTTCTAGATGACCGTGCTCCTAATGTTCTGTGTGCTGCACAGAAAATGTATTAACCCGGGTAGAAATTTAGAGAGTTTTGCTCTATCTCAGGCTGTCGAGGGCCTTTAGAATGCCGTCAATACACCATCAGTAAGTCCGCATATGCACATTCAAAGAAGTACAAAAATGCACCAAAAAGTGTCAAGAGATCCAAAAGAGACATAGCATCAACACACACTCACAAACACACACATACACACACGCTTCTGTCTGAGCAGGAAGGCTCAGTCTCCAAAGTAGGAATCACAATTTAATTTCAACATGTATGTGTGTTTGGAAGAAATCCAAGAATTTCCATATAAACTCCTTAGGTCCCAAATTGAACACTTTTATCCCTGTTTCTCATAGATGAACAGTTTGTTGAAGTAAGAAATTGCACCTTGAAGAGACAGTATCCACATTCTTTTGGCCTACTGGAAACAACTTTTAAACCCCCCTCCCATTCCCCATTGACCTATCCAGCTCCAAATAATTTCCTTTGCCATCCTATCACTAGGATCAAAAGTTTTAGTCAATACTCCTCAATGGTAACAAACAGCCACACAAATCTTAACAAGTCAAGGGAAGAGGAAAAATAAAACATTTTTTTTTCTCCCACGGTTCACTCCTGACCTTGCAAAAAAGGAACAGATGGATCAGTGGTTGTATAGCATATTATAGGAAATTTACATTCTGTAAAAGAACTACAGATTAGGTTTGCTTTCTAAAGAACGAGCCAGTCTCTCATAATTTCAGCTTATTATCTAGTTCTTAAAAATGTTTTTTGTAAACAAGACTCTTTCTGGAGCATATACTAGTCCTTTATTCATACAGAGTTCAAGCCAACAATACTTACACCCAAACTAACTTTGTCTGGATGAACCAAATTTGTTAAAGCCCAAAAAAGCGGTGCTTAGAGTGGTACCCAGGAAAGGACTTAATAAAACCAACCGCTAGAGTAACAGAGTCTTAAACCTGTTGTAACCTGGACACTGGGATCCCTCTCTTGTTATGCAGGTAGTATACTTGTCCTCCAATATCTGAATACTTCTGCACTAAACAACTTATAAAGTATCTGCCACAATGTAAGTGCAGCTGAGCGGTTGAAAAGGAGGTAAACTGGCATGAGGAGATCACTAAATTGTGTCGAGCGTACCAGTTGTGTTGGTTGGTGGTGACCACATCAGACTCTGCTATACTGATATTCCCAGGGGAATAAAAAGGGCATCGCATGAAGAGGAATTTCCTATTGTTGCCTCTGACTGCAGTATCTCTCCATGTTGGGAATTGAAAAGATATGCTAAGAAGGAGCAATATGGCATCCATCTTTTCTGGAAAATGTGTGTGACAGTAAGGAATTCCACAAAGAAAAGAGAAGCCAAATGGAAAGAGATGTCATCATCAACCAACTGGGGCTTAGATGCTGAAAGGAAGGTAAAGTGAAGATATTAAAGAAATGAAAAACCAACTAGCCTTACGTTGCTAACAGGTCTCACATAGATGTCTTTGTTCCTGTGTTGCAGTTGGCCAAACTTCTGGCAAAATAGCAGCTGCCCAGAGCAACCAGAAGAATTTGGCCAAGGTCTGGTGGCCACAACCACAGTGAATAGCTGTGAGCTGCCCCACAGATACATTTCGGCAACTGGCACAAGTAAGGTATGAGACGTGCCCACTGCTGCATGCTGAACAAGAAACTCTGATTCACTCACATCAGAAGGGGCTCTCAGAAGAAGGGCTTCAAATCAGAGACACCAGAAAAATGTTCTGTGTGCTTTAAAGGAAACGTTAGAAGAAATGGCTGTGAAGGTTCTGTCACCCAAGTTCCTTGATTTGGTTCCTAAGGAGGATGTTGCTCTGAGCAACAAGAAGTTAGAAATCAGCCCTGTCCTCCATCACCCCCACTCAGAGACCAAGAAGAAATCCAATCATTTGCTCTGTCTTTTTTAACCTTGCTCAGAGAGGGTCTGGGAGAAGGATATGCCATAGCTTCTTTCCTCTACAGGTAAGGCCAAAGCCTACCTCCACAGTGACATGTAAGCACCTATTTATTTCAGTGGGGATTAAGAGCCTCACTGTACATATTGGATCTAAACTAAAATCCTTTCCCTAGATACTCCCATGACCAGCTCCAGTCAATGATGTGCCAAGATGATGCTTGTCAATAGCACAGCCGTGGCATGACTCTCATGTCAGCAGTGATAGTACCAAAGAGGACTTTTGGAAATCATTCTGTAGACTCGCAATTTCAGACTCTAAGAGGCTAAAATAATTTACACACTCTACTTAATCTAATTGAATACCATTATCAGATTAATTAGCCTCTTAAAAATAATTATGATTAAGGATGCGCATACCCACGCTGCAGGGAGGGCCAGCAATAATGAGTTAATGTTATTTCTCTGAAGGTCAATTTTGGCTATGTTTGGGCATGCAGAAACTGTCCAAACACAGTCAATCCAAACACAGTCAATACGAAGAGATTCCTTGTGATCTCTTCAACCCAGCTGGAGAAGCTGGGCATTTCCTACAATTTTTATGGCACAGATCTGGGGAGATGCTATGCAAGATGGGCAAGGATACCACAGTCCATGTCTTTCTGAGCCACAGTATGGATTTGCTGCAGGCAATAGGACAGATGGTGTAACTCAACTCTTCCAAAGAACAGGAGAGGAAAGATGCTCTAGAAGACACAATTTTTCCTGCTTCCTGCTCAACACCAGTATCAGTAATGGGGCCTCACTAATGACAATCCACTCCACCATGAACCAGCCATGATCCATGCTTCTCAGACCTCCTGCCATTTCTGCTTGGAAGGATGCTGGCAGATGACTGGCAAATAGACTAAACCCCAGGAGACCCATCTTCCTTAATTTGGAACCACAGACCTCACCAATGATCAGTGAGCCAAACCACTGTGTCTCTGCCTGCTCATGTAATTTGTGCTGCCCTTTCTCCTGCTGGTCTTCTCTGAGAAAACACGCTCCTAAATGCTCCTTGCAGGCTAATGCATTGAATCCCAGCTAGGGAAGAGGTGGATCTCAGCCATGCAGGTTTATATACTTTGCATTTCCTATTTGATTCCCCACATATTGTTTTTAATCAATCTGTAGATTTCTTTTGTCAGTAGTAATTAGAGTGGAACATTTCCTTCCCCAGGGTGCAGTTCTGTAGCATAATGCTTTTCATTAATAGATGAGGGGGGGAAGGTACAGAATATGGTGATCTTGGGTCTGAACACACGTCGAGGAAATGGCAAGCTAATGAGTTAATGTCTGGGTAGAAATGGGGGGAGGGCATATGGAGAAAGCCAGAGGGCGGCTGTCTGTGAAATGGATCTCCCTCCTACCCTCAAGTGTGGTGCTCTGGATACGGCAATTACTGCAAGCTGTTCCACAGACCAGATAAACGATGAATCAAAGCCAGTGATATCAGAACTCATGCATGAGGAAGATGCATTATAGGGCATAGTTTCAATTATTATATTTGCTAGCTCCACTTGTGAATTAGCCAGCTATGATAAATGTTATTACGCTGTTGTTTGCTCTGCATTTCTCCAAGTGAACTAAAAGATGACACAGCTTGGAACTGTGAATATTAATTACCAATAAAATTGCAGCATTAATCTTTTTCCCTCCCTCCACACTCAATCTGTTGTGGATGTCAATGTATGGCAGCACTCCTTACATGGTTAGAAAGCAAGGTGAGGAAGGGCTCTGGGCTATTTATTAATTACAATATTCACAGAAGGAGAGACAACTGAAGGCTGAAGGCTCCAGGGATAATATTTCCAGCTTAAAATTAACAGGCAGCTTTGGATGGCTGGGTTCCATAAAGTATAATTTGTGCAAGTTGACCATTGTCTTTAGGTCTTTCTGCTCTCCATTAGATTTAGGAAGGTTTGTTTACAGCAAGCACTAGTTGAAGATACCAATATAGTATCTAGCAGTAAACAGGAAAATGGCTCACATTCCAGTTTCAGTAAAGGTACTCATTGTGCTGTACCTAAATCAGTCAGGATACTATATTGGAAATCTGCATGAGAAAAAAAGTTAGTCTCATAGCACTCTGATTTCTCTTTAGCTTACAGATTCTCAGCAATATAGAGACACTAATTTCAGAGAAAATTCCAGCAAAAGCCAGCTCATCAGCTGCAACATCCAATAAGGTTATGTGCAAACCCAACCATGTCTCCATGTCTGCATTCTCCAGCACACAAGGAGAAATTTTGTGGAGCTCCCAGTGTAAAGGGGACACAAATGGTGAAAGCTCCTCAATTCAAAGCTTTATGTTGGATGTTTTCCCCAAAGGAATACTGATGTGTACCTGCAGAGGACAATACAGTTTGACTGAGAATCAGTATGTGGCTTTAGAGAAGCCTTTCTGGGGACAAGAAAAATAAAAGGGTAACAATCACCAAAAAAATTCCAATTAACTGAAAGGTGTTGAGCCAGTCTGAACAAGTTTAGCTTTAGTAAAGTATCCGTTGGCTTCAGAGGAAGGTCCTGTCACTTCAAGCTCTAGAGAAAGAAAGAGTTTGCTTAGATCCTACTGAGCCCTGATACTTAGGAGCACCAGTGAAGGAAATAGCATCACTAACGTAATTATAGCAGAGACAAGCACTGCTTAGGATGGGCTGGCTGAATAAGATTTCAGTTTCAATGAAGACAGCAGCAAAAACGTGGCTGGAGAATCAGGAACTCCATGAATGTCCTTGTCAGCAGGTATCAGTGAAGCACAGTGGCGTAGACCTTGACTGAGCAGAGGACAGGCAGACCCCAGACTGACTCTGCCCAGATCAGAGCACAACAGCCCTCAGTATCACCTCACAGTGGTTTCAACTGGAAATAACTACTCCTGTTATTCAGAACAATTTCTTTCTTTTCACCCTCCTCCTACTTTTTGGGGGGTGAAAGTTTCTTTGTCATGTTCATTATCCGCATCTTAAGTAATTGGAAACTGCATTTTGGCAAAGGGTGCCATCAATTTTTTTATAGTTTTAATTCAGTCTCTGAGCTCAGGTTAACTAGCATAAGAGCCTCAGAGCATCTCCCATCTGTAATCAGTTTCTCCATGTCCAGTGTCATTATTCCATTTGTGTCGATTTCGGTGTATCATTATAATGGCTCAAACATTTCCTAAACTTTATCTTGCTGAAGTTCCCCAAATAAAGTTTAATATTAAAGTTAGACAACAGGCAGGCTGGTCAGAAAGGTAATATTTCTTTTTCAGTACTGTGACTGTTATGCACCTCTCATTGATGAACGTAGCGGTGGTGTGATACTCATTGTAATTTGTGCAATATTGCAGTCAATAATAGTGTCTTGTTGAAATATGCATTAAAAAGTCCATAACATTAGTGCAATGGACACACTCCAACACATCTCTCTGGTCTGGCTTCCTCATAAAGATTTTGAAATGACAGTCTTAATTAGATCCTAATATTAAAAGTAATATTACATAGAGCTAAATGAGGACATAAACTTCAGCTGAAAGCTACTTCCACCTAAGACTCTGCCCTCTGGTCTGCACACACCAACATCTCCATCTTGGTTCCACTGATTGCTCTTCTTTAGCAAAAAATTACGCTTTTTTTTCCATAACAAAAGTTTGCAGACAGAAAACAAGAAATTGCCTTGCTTAGGTTTGATTCAAAATAATCTTGATTACTGCCCTGGCATTTCTTCGACTGAAGTGCTAAGAAACTAATGAGACGGTCTACAATACAGTAGTTTATCTTGGTCACTTCCCTCCTTTTTTTTTTAAAATTATTTTGATGATTTTTGTCCTAATGAGCTGTTACAGAGGAGTCCAAACAGAAGTGTATTGATGAAGATCACTGTACATCTTCTCCATTCATTAACAACCAAGAAGTTACTTTGGACCCTTGATCCATCCAAACACCTATTCCAGAGCTGCAGACATCTCTGTAAAGCATGTATATGTACAAAATCCTGGCAAATCAGCTCCAGACAGATCAGTCAGGATCCTTCTTAGGCAGTGAGGAAGACCAAGCGCAGAGTTGTGCCTGCATTGTTCTATTAAGTTTCCTCATTCGTTTCCATATCACAGCATGCTCAGTCAAAGCTATTTTGGTGCTTCACTGATCAAACTGATTTTTCCCTTTGATGATAATATGAAATATGATAGGATAATGGGGTTGTTATGTAATCAAAGTCGACAGCGGGGAGCTAAATTTGTGTTGTTTTGATGAAGAGCACATTAGTGAGACATAAATAGACTAATCTGATTTATTATTATTATTTCTAATGCTTAATAATAGGGAAGGGTAGGGAAAATGAGACTCTGGGGAATGAGAGTGCATCTCAAAGTGATAGCAGATGTCTGTGTGCTACGGGAGCACAGGTTAGGTACTCATGATATTAGGATGTCTTGCCATAAGCAGCACTGCTACTACCTGCTTCTGGCTAAATTTCACGAGAGCGAGTAGCAAGCAACAGAGGTTGTTCCGAAAGAAATAATGTCTTAAGTGGTATAAAACTGATGATGTACCAGAGAAAATATTCTGAGAAAAGTAGTGTTGTGGGAAGAAAACTGGTATTCACGTAGGGCAATAAGAAGTCAGAGACAGAGCAGGCAAAAATCAGCTCACCTTTCACTGCCTGATTTTTCATGTGTAACCAAAAAGCTGGGATTAACCTTGGACAAAAGCTTCTCTTTCGCTATACTGTCTGTTCCAGCTCCAGACAGCCATCATTCACTTATCAGTCAAGAACTTCAAAAACAATGACAGAGAGGGGCATTTTTAGCATTTTTTGCCTGGTGTACTGACCTGTACGTACAAGAGTTCTTGTATTCGTGGCTACTCACAAAGCAAAATCCACCAATAGCTCAGGCAAACACTTGAATGTGTGCAGGCTGGCAAAATAAATGTCTTGCGACTTTAAAATCTTGTCTGTAACAAAAACATAGATTGGATGGGTTCTTCAGGCAGAAAATAAAAATAAATAAACATGTTAAAATCCTACGGAATGCAGATACAGTTTAGCAAAACACTTTCCCACTTGCACACTCATTACAGCTTTCAGAATTAAAAGTATCACTACAGACATCTACTCTGGCTCCTTCATATTGGCATACACAGACTTCTTCAACCACATCTATAAACTTTGGCTAAGCTAAAGCAGAGCTTTTATAAAGCCATGGAGTTTTAATGCAAAGACTCTAAGTTTGCCATATAACCCATGACATGCCAAGGTAAGTTGCTCCCCTGATTAAATACCCCATGTAGTAAAATTTACTTGTCATTTATGGTTCCAGAAGGAAGATTTAGTAAGAAATAGGCTAGAGTATGTAGCAGCTTTGACCTTCTGGAGTTCATCATGATTTATAGGACATTTAAACTTTATTTTTATATGCAGCAGAAGTAGAATTTTCCTCTTTCCTTAAAGGAAAAGGGAAAAGCTAACCAAAATTTTATATGATGTAACCTTTTTTCAAAAACTGTTGAAATTTTTGCTAAAAATCCTGTTCCAAAAGTTCTCCTTTGCTAGGAAGAGAGACTTTCACTCAAGTTCTGCAAAATCCCAAACTTTTCCTTCTTTTCTCCAGTGTTAAATACACTCAGTGGTCATACAAATATAGATGTGTATATACCAGGCATTCTGTTTCTTATCTCCTTAACAGGAAAAGAAACCTACATTTATTTGCACTTCTGGGATATCATCAGCAAAGACTACAAAAGTTAATTTTGACAGCACTGTGAACCCTATGGGCCACCCTTGCAGAAACCAGAGCCCAGGTGGCAATGGCTGAGGTGCTCTAACACATCCTGAAACTGCTTTTCTAGGTATGCTTACTTCAATACTTCTGACAGGATCATTTGCCCGAGGACACAGGACCAGCAGCATGGCATTAATGCACCAAACACGCTCTCCTACTGTGCTGAAGGATGTGATCCCCACATGTTAGGCAGGAAAAGCCCAGTCTCATTAAGAATCCTATGTTATTTCTTCGCTAATCTTAGTGGAGGTTTTCATGCCACGGCAATTTATAATCCCAAAGGAAGCTGCATAGGGGAGTCAAAGTCATGGATCCTTGCTTTTCACTTACTTGTTGAAACAGAGATATGGAAATCAGAAGAACATGAACATACTTGACATAGCTAATAATTTAAAGGCAGAGAGAACAGAAGAGGAATGACATTCCTTATTTCTCCCTATTAATGCTCTATATAGATGACTCTTTGAAAGGATATCAACATCCATCAGCACACAGAGCTCAGAGCTGGGGCTTGTACAAAAACATAGCATCTAGTTTAAGGAAAAGAAAATAAATAAGGATTATTGCTTTACACTGAGAGCATAAAATGGCAGAATCAGCAGGAGATGATTAGTGCCAAAAAAAGATGGGTTTTGTATAGTGATTTAACACGGAATTCGATTTAAAAGATAGGATTAAATCAGAGACAAAGGTGCAGGTTTATAAAACTCCCGGTCCTATCCCTGTCAAATCAAAGATAAATCTCCCAAAGCACTAAATCCCTTGTAATCATTGCAAATTCCTATTGTCTTAAAAGGGAGCTGGATGAGGCCTCTAATTCAGTTCTGTAAAATCTGTTTGGTCCAGAGGAACAACCGAGAGATGGACGATCTCCAAGGAACAACTCTACAGTATGGTCTCAGCATCCTCCACTACACCGTGCCAACGCAATCACTCCCCATGTTACCCTCCAAACACTGGAGTCAAACTGCTTTTGCCCATTACTGCTCAATGCGTTTTTGCCTTTCCGTCTAGCAAAAAATCAGTATCACATCTAATCTCACGAGTTCCCAGTGAGCCAAACACAAGATACTGTCCCTTGAATTCTTCCTGAGACCAACAAAGGCTTTCCATTATTTACAAATCAAAAGCATTTAGAGACAATCATCTTTATTTTTTTATTTAAAACAAGGAATGCCCTGTCGCTATTATATAAGAAAAAATATACATCCACCTATTTATACCCACCCTAATCCAAGCATTCCAAAAAAATATAATTCCTATTCATGCAGGTAATTGCTGCACAAATAATA
>NW_010163203.1:0-5318 GCF_000695765.1 Mesitornis unicolor | reverse complement strand
GGCGGCTCCAGGGTGTGCAGGAAGGCCGTGCCCTGCGCCACCCCAAGCGCAAACGCCACCGCCTGCATCTGGTCCACCACAAAGTCTGTGGGGACAGGGGGACATGGGGGGACACTAAGGGTGGGCCCACGCTCGACCCCAGCTCACCCTGGGGCTGCAGCTGCAAGGACCTCCCCCCAAAACCACCACCAAACCCAGAGCAGCCACTCCCGGAGCAGGGGACGAGGAGGCCGTGTCCCTCACAGTGTCCCCAGTGTCTCCCAGTGTCTCCAAAGTCCCAATGACCCCAACATCCCAAATAACCCCAGTGTCCCCAGTGACCTCATTGCCCTCTGTCTCTGTTTAAGGGTCAGAGAGAGAGCAGCAGGATTTTCTCTCTATTGCCCCTACCCCTCCCAGGGGGAGGATTAAGAAAAGGGAATAGAGAAAGAATAAAAGAAAAAATGCTTCGCACAAGCAAGGTTGGAAGTTAAGACTGCAACAAGTTTAATGAAAACAACAGGGGAAAGGAAAAGGGAATTAAGAAGGGACAAAGGATATTTAAATATATCCAAAACCCGATCCCAGTAGTCTGAAGTGGAAGTGTCCAAGCAGTGCCTCGTGGCCGCTGTGACTGCTGTGACTGTCACCAGGGACTGCAGTGGTGCTGGGAGCGGATGGTGGTGGATGCTGCCGAGCACGTGGAGCTAGGCCCAGCCGTCCCGAGATGCGACAGGAAGCAGCCCGGGAAAGCCAGGAAAAACCCGCGAAAACCTTGGCTTTTTATAGACTGTGGTCGGAAAGAAGAGGAAACAGCACTGATCTCTGACCCTCCAGGGTCCTACAGACACCACCTGTCCTTCCCTTTCAGGCTGGTAACCCTTAAACCGTAACATTCCCAATGTCCTCAACGTCCCCAGTATACTCAATGAGCCCCAACATCCCCAGTATCCCCCAATGACACTCAGTGTCCCCAGTGACTCCAGTGTCCCATGTCCCCCAATGACCCCAATGATCTCAGTGTCCCCAATGTCCCCAGTGAAGACCCCAGTGTCCCAAATGACCCCGGTGACCAGCCAGGACTGCTGGTAAATGATGGAAAGTGGCTTGGAGAGCACTTCTGCAGCTCCCTCAGGACCCTGGGGTGGATCCCATCTGGCCCCATACAAGAGCTGCACCTTCACCTGCCTCAGCAACAGCAACAGCAGCACAGCGCTCGCAGGATGCGTCGTAACCGCGACTGATCCCTGCGAGGCCTCAGGATGGAAATGGCCTGAGCTGCCAGGGAACGGACAGAGGCTTCGCTGTCATTCTGCAAGGTGCAAAGTGCTGCGAGCGAAAGAAAGAGAGCTGAGATGAACTCTGCTGTCTGCAGAGAACCCCAGGCATCCCCTCCAGACCACACTCCCTTCTCACCACTGTGGATCTTGGACAGCTGCTTCTCTTGGCTCCTCAGGACTCGTGCGGCAAGCCCTAGGCACAGAGCTTCATCAGCACCCTGCTTCCCAGTGTGCTCCCAGAAGCACAGCACAGCACAGCCCCCAGCCCCGCCAGCTGAGCTGCACCCCCTCCTGCCTTCCAGCAGGCCTGATCCCAGGGAAGACCAGGAGCTGAAGAGGCCAACAAGCCCACCCATATTGGCAGGGATGAGAGACGGAGGCCCAGGCCCTGCATGGGGCAGCTGGGGCTCTGGTGGGCACAGGGCTGCTCCTCACTGCCATTGCAGCAGTGGGGACCAGGGCAAGGCTGCTGAAAAAAAAGCCCTGGGGGCTGTAGCTCACCAATAAACCTGACGGCCGCCTCTCGCACGCTGGCCTGAGCATCCTCCAGGTATGCCAGGCTCTGATTCAAATACTGTTCAGCCCTGCTCCTGTCCTGCGCCAGCTGGAGAGAGCACAAGGGGATGAGCATATCTAGAACCTCCACAGTTGGCCGGAGCAGCCCCAGTGCTGGGTGCAGGGAGGGGAGACAGGCTTGGAGAAGAGCCCTTGGGGGCTCTGCTCTGGAGGCCAGAGAACAAGGATGCAGCTCCAGGCTGTGGGCTCCGGGCTGGAGCAGGGCAGGCGAGGCCCAGCTGTGGAGTCCACTCTTCAGCACGGGGTCGGCCCTCGCCCAGCCTGAGCCCTGGGCCCTGGGGGTTGTCCTCACCGAGCACTCTCCACACTTCCACAGGGTTGTCCTCACCAAGCACTCTCCAATCTTCCACAGCTGCTGTGTCCGCAGCAGCTTCAGGAGCTGTCGCCACTGGAGGAGCTCTGCTGCAGCAAGGAGGGCTTCCCCAGAGGCCTGCAAAACAGCAGAAGCTGGGAGATGGCACCACGGCCTGGGGAAGGAGTCCTGGTGTCCCCCTCTGCCTGGCTTTGTTCCTGGGGTGATCCTGCCCTTAGGAAAGCTGGGACGTGCCCCAGCCCAAACGTCTCGGGGCCTCTTGCCTGCATCACTGCTTAGCTTTGAAGTCCATACCTCGGCTACGTTTGCTGTGTGGTCGCTCATGCGGAAGAACAGCGGGAGTAGGCCCAGTCGCGCGTTCCCCTTCATGATCTTCATCCATCTCTCGTCACTCCTCTCCGCAGTCCGCAGGAGGACTGTGAAGAGGCTGATGGAGCGCTCTCTCAGCTGGCTGCACTCCTGGGAGGGAGAAGCAGAGCAGGACTTCAGCAAGAGCAGCTCTGTGCCCACGGCGAGCAGAAGCGTTGACATGGCTGCTGTGAGGGGAGCTGCTCCAGGGTCAGGTTCTGCACACTGGAGCTGTGGGCCACATCTGCAGCTGCGGCTGAACGGTCCCAGGCTGGTGAAAGGCCCCTCAAGAGATTTCCTTCAGGCCATGCCTGTGCCTCCAGGTGCTCTCCCAGGAGGAAGGAGAGGAGAAGCCCCTGCTCTGAGTGCTGCTGCGGGACTGGGCTCAGGCGGGGCTCAGGCTCCCCCATCAGCCTTACGTTGTCAAAGAGGGGTGGGAGCTCCTCCACCAGCTCCATAGCGATGGGTGTGGCCTCTGTCTGCGTCATGTGAGCCATCACGTTCTGGATGACCCCCAGGGCCTTCGCCTTGACATCTGTGTCGCCAGCCTTGAACACGTCCATGAAGCGAGGCAGAAGGACCTGCATATTTATTGCCTGTAGGAAGGACAGAGTTTCCATTCTGTGATAAGGTCCGTGCCTGGGGAGCTGCCCAGGCAGCCACTGGGCCCCGCCATGGCAGAGAGGGCTTAGGAGCAGTCACCCCACCTCCTGATTGCCAGCCACGGCCAAGCCACCGCCTTACCCACTGCCCCAGCCCCCTGCTGCCAACAGGGCTCCCCCTGGCTACAGCCTGCTCACCATCACAGGTGTCTCTGACAGTGAGGTGAGGTTTTGCAGCAACAGCGAGAGTGTCACCATGCCTAGAGGCTTCTGATAGCTCGCCACATCGGACTCGTTGCCAAAATCAGCGTGCAACATCCTGGAGATCATCGGCTGAAACAAACCCAGCAGTGAGACGCTGACAGAGCACACAGGGCCTCGGACTCCCTCTCCCATCTCTGCCCACAAGGAGGTCTCCTGGGCCACCTTGCCCAGCCCCACCCCCTCAGCTACTTGTCCTCCCTGGAGGTGATCAAGGCCTTTTCTGGTTACTCACAGCCAGGTGAGGGGGGCAGGCGTCCATTGTGTCCAAGGCGAACACGACGGGAAACGGCAGTTTCAAGAGGAGCTCATTTAAGATTTCCTCCAAAGTCTGGGGCATGGAGAGCATCACGTTCCACACAGAGCTCGTCAAGCGGGCCTGCCACGGCCACGGCAGCACGGCCTGGGACAGCCCCGTGTAACGCAGGCACTGCCCCATGGTGGGGATGCTCTGGGCAGCAGGAGAGGGCTGAAGTGGTGTCCCCATGGGGCTGGGAGGAGCCTGGTGGTGGGGCCTGGGCTGCCTTGCCCAGCTTTGGCTGCTGCGGGCCTGGCAGACCCACCAGGGCTGGAAAGCGCAGTAGGATGGAGTGCTCTGCTCCTCAGGGTTGTCCTGTGGTTTTCCATGGGTCTGGCAGCCAGGGAGCGTCTGGGCCCACAGGGAGCGAGCCCGCACGGCTGTCAGAGTCTGTACCTGTCTTCTGATGGAGAGATGGCCAACAGGCTGTTGACCACTTTGGTGGGGTAGCGGTCCGCCAGCAGGGACAGCAGCAACCGCACGCTCTGCCGGGCTGGCTCCATGTTGATGGACTCTAGGTTGGTGTGGATGCAGCTCATGATCTTTGGTACCTGGAGGGGACACAGGTGGGGATTGGTGCTGCCGCTGGAGTACAGCCATTTCCTCAGCTGCCAGCCCCATCCCTCTCTGCTGCCTCCAGGTGCCCAAGAGCCCTGGGTTTGGGAGGGAGGGATGGAGAGGGAGGGCTGAAGGCGGCGGCCTGAGGGGGCTGAAGGGCCTGACAATCCAGCCACAGGCCACTCACATCTGCCAGCCAGAAGCCAGGATCTCCCATGATCACTTCTAGCATGCCGGTTGCTGCTGCCTTCTCAAAGACACTGGAGTCTCTCATTGCCTTGATGGCTGCTATGACGATGCCTGACCTCTCATTGGGTGGAAGGTATTTTCCAAAGAGCTATGGGAGGAAGCAATGGAGCAAAGCCATGTCACCGCGAGTGGCCTGATGGTGCTGCCTAGCTGGGCACTGCCAGCAGCTCTGGCCAGAGATGCCCGGCGGTGCTGGCAGCAGTGCCCACGGGAAAGCTGGCAGCAGGGCCTGCACTCAGTGCCCGGGGGAGGATGAGAAGAGAGGGCCCCCGCGGGGAGGGAGGTTGCTTGGATTGAAGGGCACAGGGTGCACAGGTTGGCACAGGGCTGAAGGGCGTGCAGGGCTTGCTGGTGGCCAGGAGGGCCACAGCTGCCGCTGGGACACTGGAGCGCAGCCCTCGCATCGTCCCTGCTTGGGGACAGCAGGAACCCTCTCCCCAGGGACAGTGAGGCCACGCCAGCCCCGCTGATTCTGGATGCCTTTGCTCACACCAGTCCCCTGCTGATGCCATGGGGATGAGCCATGAGCCATGAGCCAAGAGTCCCAGCAAGGCAGGAGCTCCTTACCCTGACCATGCGTATGGGGCTGTGCGAGAAGCTCAAGGACTTGTAGTCAGCTTCCCACTCCTGTTGGACCTGCACATCCTCTGCCAGCAACGTGCCTGTAGAGCAGGGCAAACACAGAAGAGTTGGTAAGGCACGGCAGCTTTACCAGCAAGCTTCCCAAACACCAAGAAGAGCTTTGAACGAGGGATGGCTGAGGAGGGAGCTGATGGCCCACAGTCAGGGAGGAGGTGGTGGATAGCGGTGTAGATTAAAGTGCGACCTGCCTCCAGACTACGTATGTGAACGCT
>NW_010163202.1:0-8425 GCF_000695765.1 Mesitornis unicolor | reverse complement strand
AACCAAAAGCCCCTCACAGAAAATCCAATACAGCTACAAAATCTCTCACTGTCACTGTGTTCCATCATAAATGTGATGCAGAAACAACTCTCGTTTTTATCTGAAAAATAATTCTTAAAAAGAAGAAAATTAATAAAATTTGGAATGCTGTCATATCATGAAAAGGCTTATATTTTTAAATGGTTTTTTTACATGAGCTGTAATATGCTAAGTTTTTAAAAAGTTGCGTAGGGTAACCTCCTAGCAGTATTTACAGCTTACCTTTTCTTAGCATTAAAATCACAGACACCACTTACTGGGAGAGGTCATATTTTGCTAATAAGCAAAAGCCAAAGGGTGGCAAAGCTCAAAAGGAACTGAATATTGTATGACTGTTGGTGGACTCAAATCAAGTCTGATCAACTTCTCAAGAAACCTTAGAGATTCTGTTTTTAACTGATCAGAAATATTCCCCCACTGTGCTTTATAAAGTGTACTGTAGACAGAATTGATAGTACCAAAACAATTCCTTCTCGCCCTTCAACCTGGTTGCTACGAACTCATAAGTTGCTTAACGTGTTGAACATAAATATTGCAACTCCAGACAATTTAATTGGATTTTAAAATAACTATTGACTTAGATATAAATTAAATACCGTAATAAACATATAGAGGCTGGAACAGGCTGCCCAGGCAGGTGGTGGAGTCACCATCCCTGGATGTATTTAAAGAGCGGATAGACGAGGTACTTAAGGATATGGTTTAGGGGGTAGACAGGAGCGGTTGGATGTGATGATCTCGGAGGTCTTTTCCAACCGAGCGATTCTGTGATTCTGTGATGGTACCAAAACAATTCCTTCTCCCCCTTCAACCTGGTTGCTACGAGCTCATAAGTTGCTTAACGTGTTGAACATAAATATTGCAACTCCAGACAATTTAATTGGATTTTAAAATAACTATTGACTTAGATATAAATTAAATACCGTAATAAACATATATTTGATAAATTAAATCTTGGAAAATATAGCAATTTTTAGCCATGCAAAAGTTTTCATGGTATGTTTTTTCAGTTCTTCCTTTTTATCTCATGGTAATAAGTAATTTTCATGTGAGTGCCTAATAGAAATGAGACCTTATTTGGCTTCTTTGAACATTCGAGTCCCTTAAGTGTCTTTTTTCTTAAAGTGTCCATCAATTCCTTAATTTCGAACTTCTCTTTGTCTGCCTAACGTGTTCACCTGAGCTCCACCAGCCATTCAGCCTTCTTTATGAAGAGAGAAAGCTGTCATTACATCTTGTAGCAAAGACAACCAGAGACTGAATTGTAGGGGTGCTGTTGAGAAGCAGGGCAAAAGGTCTTGGAGGATCCTGCCCTGTTTGCCTCACCAGGTGTGTTTCCAAAATGGCTCCTGTAAGGTCGCGGAAGTTCATTGACTTGGTACAGTGTGGAAGGCTGATGACGATGAGGTTTCCAGAACTTTCAGCACAGAAATTTTTCTGAATTTTTCTAAAATTTTGAGTTTGCGTAAGAAGAACCTCCTTATGTCTCAGGGAGACTGTGAATGCAGAAATGTTTTCATCTCAATGGCATGTTCAAACTGGAAGTCTTTGTGCAAAGTTTCTGTGGAACTCAACTGCAAAACACATGAGCCATCAGGTATGTAAAGGAGAGAGCTTGTGACCCCTGAGCAGAGTGAGAATAGGAGGGTGAGTGCCCTGAATCCTGTTCTCCTGACTGGCCTGATTTGCTGCTGACTGACTGGGTTTCCTTCCACAGCTGAACTTGGTGGTAAATACATACTCCAAAGCACAGTGTCGCTCACCTTAGACAAAATCTGTTCTTCAGTTCTTCAATAGCGATTGCCTTGGGCAGGATCTAATCCTGAGTCTGAAAACTGCATCCTATTTGTATCTGAAGAACTTTCACAAGTGTTGTCTTGAACTATGATTTTCCTTTTTTTCTCCAGCTCTCATGATGAGTAATGTGAAGTTAAGTCAGAAGATTTCTTCTTCTTGACTGGCTGATACAGATTTGAAGCAAGAAGGAAAAAATAATGAGTTTCTGTTGTTCAGCTGTGGATGATGAATGTTCAAGTTCTTAACAATTTCAAAGTCTTACGAATATTTAATGAATATGTAACCAGTGATATTTATAAAAAATATGACCTCATGATTCCTGATGAATGGAAGAGGCATCTTTGGCAATTATTTCTTCTGTTGTAGTAGGCATTACCTTGAACACATCTCTGCAAATTTTCTACTGGAAAAAATAAAAATGAATGTGTAATGGAAAGTGAAGGTTTGATCTGTGTACGTATACTTGTCTTATGTTTGCGTATATAAATGACCAAGTTTAGGAAACAATGCAGTCTCAACATTTTACTGACATAACTGAGAATGTGAATGAACAGCGCAGATCTTTAAAGATGACTGCCAATAAATGTTAGTATTACAGAACTCTATTGCGTAGTGTCACACATACATATAAAAAAATACTTTGTTCCATACAACAGCTTAGAATACTGCTTATCCCTTTTTATTTTAATATATATAATTGGTATGCACCAGTTGTATGGAACGTATGGCTGCAATGGGAGGGACAAGTAAAGAGCAAATATTTAATGTTTAAAGAAATTGAAATAAAATACAGTTTGCTGCAGAATGCTTTTCAAATATGGAAATCAATTAACAAAAAGGTGACCTTCAAAATAGTTTTCTGTTGAGTTAGTAATGCTCTGTGATATGTTACTAAAAGCTGAGCTAGGAGATATTTTTTGTGAGCAAAAAAAAACTTTTAAAAAACCCACAAAACCATCTTTGTTGTGAAGTAGCAGCTGAAGTGGTGGTTGTGTTACCTTAGGCAGTTTACTGTGCTGCTGAGTCTGATGATGCTTTTAGTCGCCTTATGTACCCATCTACAATTACCTTTACTAGTATTTCAGAATAGCGAAGAACAAAATATGTGTTTAGTTTGTTTTTCTTCAGCCTTCTGATTGCAAATCTGGCTTTTATCCCTTCCTTCTGCTTGCTTTCAGTGCACTGCAGAGGTGGCACTGGACAAGCAATAGGGGACTCTTGCAGTGGGGCCTAATGTCACCATTCACCAGCTCATTTCCTTTCACTTGCTCTGTGTGCAGATATAAAAGGGACCTTTGCTATGGGTTTTGTTTGATTTTTTTTTTTATTTTAAGTTTATTTTTACTGTGGTGAGGTTTGTGCACAGAAGGACAGTGTTCATTTAAAACCTGGAGATAGATGGAAATGGTGACAAATCAGAGCGGAAATGAACTTTAAGTATTATCTGATGCCAAGTTATTTGTAGAATGAAGGTTTTTTCAAATGAGTACTGGTTTGGAAATTCAGCTGTGTGCATGTTGATTAGATGTATAAACAAAAAGTAGTGATGTTTTTAATTATAATTTCTTTGCATTTGTTGTTGCTTTTCAGCATAAATATGCATGGATTTAAGCTTCACATTGCTTAGAAATGCCTGTAAGCTTTTTGTTTGCATTTTTATGTGCATATACAACTGCATATGCCCTCCAGTCCCTCTGCTTTCTTCATGCCTGTTAGCAAAAATTTACAAAAGCGATGCTGTTAGTTCAGGACTGCGTGCAGCAAAACCTGCGTCTGCGAAGCAGAGACGTGCAGTGGGGCCGGAGGGAAGCTGAGCCCCAGAGTGGGGGGTGAGGGGTCTGGAGGAAGCCTGAGGAAGATGCGTCACTTGTGGTGGATGGCTGAAACTCCCTCAGAGTGGTTCACTCAGCTTAAGCAGCATCTTGGTTTTTAACTGCAAGGACACCCGGATGAGTTTTAAATCAGAGTATTTAATGAAATACACCTTACAGCAGTGATGAATGTGTCCACAAGCTCATATGTCTTTACCAGTGTGTTTCTGAGAGACAGTAAAGCTTCATATTACTTAAACACCTGCTCTCAGGTGACTGTTGATTAGTTGCTGCCCAAATCTCCCTTAGCTTTGGTAGATTTAAGATGATTATATTGGGAAGGTAATATTTGAATGCAGATCCTTGTGCTTCCTTTTTGAATAATATTTCATAATAAAAATTTCTTCAACCTTTAGCAAACAGCCTTGGAGGAGAGCATGGATGATGACAGAAAGGATTCTGTTCTCCTGTCTGTAATAGTGGTGGCTTTTAACTACAGTTGAGGGCCAATCGTTTTTGTTATGGCATCGCTATTAATGGGGTTGTGATACAGTTGAGGGCCAATCGTTTTTGTTATGGCGTCGCTATTAATGTGGTTGTGGCATGTAAGATGGACTTGTTTGCTTGTCTTGTGACTCTGCATTTGTCAACTGGCAGGATGAAGAGGAAACAGTGGCCTTTCTTGCTCACAGTGGAAGTGAAGAGGAGTTTGACCCAAGTACTCTTCCAGATCCTGATAAATACAAAGATTCTGATGAAGAACAGGATTCAGAAAGTGAAGACAGCTATAGGTATGTACACAACTCCCACGTTCATTTTGCAGTGTTCCTGTTTTTTAGAAACTGTTTTGTTTAGATGTTAGGAACTCATTTTACAGCCATTCTCTTGCTCCCATGAATTAGTATTTAACTTTGTTCATGAGGTAGGTGCTGAACAGAAGTCTGTGCTAAAGGCTATTATTATCTTTCGTGAAGCTCTGTGAGAAAGATTTTTGGGTCAGTATTGAAGGTATCTTAGCAAGACTGTTCCACATGCAAAAATCTTGACTAATTTCCTGGAGGTTTCATATATTTTTGTGGTGGGATGCTAGGTGCCCACCAAAGCTGTTCTGCCACTCCCCTCTTCAGCTGGACAAGGGAGAGAAAATATAACAAAAGGCTCCTGGGTCAAGAAAAGGACAGGAAGATTACTCACCAGTTACCGTCATGGGCAAAACAGACTTGACTTGGGGAAAAATTAATTTAATTTATTGCCAATCAAATCAGAGTAGGGTAATGAGAAAATAAAAACAGATCTTAAAATACCTTCCCTCCACCCCTCCCTTCTTCCCAGGCTCAACTGCACTACCAATTTTCTCTACCTCTTTCTGCCCCCAGCAGTGTAGGAGGACAAGGAATGGGGGTTATAGTCAGTTCATCACGCATTGTCTTTACTGCTCCTTCCTCCTTGGGGGGAGGACTCCTCACACTCTCCCCCTGTTCCAGTGAGAGATCCTTCCCAGAGGAGACAGTCCTCCATGAACTTCTCCAACGTAAGTCCTTCCTATGGGATACAGTTTGTCATGAACTGCACGAGCATGGGTCCTTTCCATAGGGTGCAGTCCTTCAGGAACGGACTGCTCCAGTGTGGGCTCCTCTGTCTCCACGGGTCAGCAGGTCCTGCCAGTAGACTGCTCCATCATGGGCTTCCCCCAGAGTCACAGCCTTTTTTGAGCACATCCAGTTGCTCTGGCATGGAGTCCTCCACAGGCTGCAGGTGGATCTCTGCTCCACTGTTAACCACCATGGTCTTCACCACTGGCTGCAGAGAAGTCTGCTCCAGCGCCTGGAGCACTTCCTCCTGCTCCTTCTTCACTGACCTGAGTGTCTGCAGAGTTGTTCCTCACATACTGTAGCTCTTCTCTGCTGTTTTTGCAGCAGTTTTTTCCCCCTTCTTAAAGATGTTATCCTAGAGGTGCTGCCACCATTGCTGATTTGCTTGGCCTTGGCCAGAGGTGGATGGATCCATCTTGGAGCTGGCTGGCATTGGCTCTGTCGGTCATAGGGGAAGCTTTTAGAGCAGCTTCTCACAGAAGCCACTCCTGTAGCCGCCACGCTACTAAAACCTTGCCACACAAACGCAATATAGTTTCAGAAATACATTTCTCTACTGTCATGTTGCAGGTTCTGTTTGAAATAAAAAACATTGAAGTAATTTGAGGATTTTGATAAGCCCTCTGTACCTGTGCTATATTAAATTTGTGCATGGTGAAACTTGCTAAGTTTTATGATTCAGTGTTGCTTATACTCTTCAACACTACAAAGGAAGTAGAATCTGAGTTAGGAGTAAATATATAATAAAATTGGCAAGGTTAAACTTTTCTTCTTAATTCACAAGTGGTTTTAATTATATGAACCAGAAGATTTTGTTTCTTGTAGTTTAACAGAAAGAAGCACAGGGTGTGGATGAGGATCTGTTAGTTGTTGACAACGTACTGTCGTTCTTCAGCACATACTGCTGAAAGACAGAGGGATACTGCATGTACTGTGTGGTTTTTGTCATTGGCTTCACCGCAACAAGAAGTCCATCTGTGTGTTTCTGACAAACAGTCTATCATGTAAGAGATTCAGAAACGTGATCTTGACTCTTAAATGGGAGTATAGATCTTTATTCTAGAGGTCTAGGTTCATCAATCTCTTGCTTTTCACATCTGAATCAGCTAAACCTTAGTGGCTAGACTGTTCCCAGGCCGTATGTTGGACTGGATGGTCCTAAGTTAACTGGCTGGCGAGCATGTCCTGTGGCCCCTTCACCACTGTGTTGGTCAGCAGAACTGACAAGGATAGGGAATATGCGTGGCTGCTTCTGAGCAGCCGTAGATTGTTCCTTCTTTGTGCAAGGGGGAGAAAGAGGGTAATTATAAGTCAATTATAGTTCCTTCTGGTTTTTCGTTTCCCTATGCTGATTCAGTATCTCCACTCCATGTAAAATGAATGAAAAAGCTATGTAAAATGTCAATACAGCTTCCTAAAGCTGAAAATGAAACCCATCATTCTTAAACAAGATCCTTCCGGTTTCTTCTGTATCTCTAACCACTTGACTCTTAGCCCATCAGCTTGTGGTGGGAGAAGCAGCATAATTTGTTAAAGAAGTTATCTTTTAATTAAGTTTAAGATTGTATATTTATTGGGGAGGGCTGTAAGAGGATTTGCAGGTTGCTTTTCACAAAAAATAAAGTCGTTACTAGAGCTGAAATATATCTGTCCATATTTGATAAATGCATCCTCTAGTGGTATTTGTATATTGCTTCTAGTGGAACCAAGTTTAATAGGATGAAACTTTATTGTCAGCTTCCCCCAGGTAACATCAGTAATATGGTTAATATTGTCTTTTTAATATAGCAGATTCTGATAAGTAAAACCTGGATATAAAGTAGCGATTTGAGCTAGAGGAGCCTGTAAAACCCCTTTTTGCTGGAAGGGGCCATCTCTGGTCTGATATTAACTGAGAGACAAGAACCAATTGTACATTTACATAGGACATTAATAGAGGTGCCAAGAGAAGTATTTCAGTATTTCTTCTTGATCTGGGACTATAGCAGCACTGGTTCTGTCATTTTGGCTTTGAGAGCAAATTCTGAGCTCATTTCTACAGTAATGAATTGCTGCAGCTAACAAAGTAGAGAGGGAATCTTGATAGTTATTGGTGGTTTGTTTCTTGGAAGGAGTAAAACCAAAAGTTTATTGAGAAAGTCTGAAGTAAAGCTTTGGTAAGTGGCTGGACACTGAGCAGCACTTGCCTTGTTTATTGGTGTGTATGTCGCTGCTGAAGGAGATTCCTGTAATCCATTGAGCTGACGGAGAACTGAGCCGGTGGGAAGGAGTTACCAGCAATAGAGCATAGGAAACTAGTGTCATAACACTGCCTATCAAATATTTAATTACCTCAGGCCTTTCTTGATTACTGCTGAATTGCCATGTACTTCTTCTAGGAAAAAGGTAGTGTTTTAGTGCCACGTTTCATGTCTGTCTTATTTCATGTATTCATACATCACTCTTTGTATTGATCTGTTCCCCAAAGATTCCCCCAGAGTCAAGGTAAGCTAAGCTTCACGAATAAAAGTTGACAGAAATGGGCAGATTTGGGCAGTGGTGATTGGTGCAGGTTTTTTTTGGAATTGGTGGCTGATCTGTCCCCTGGAGTCAGTGTCTGCTCTGAGAGCTGACTCAAAGAAGGTCTAGGGCCTTGATCAGTCCTCCTTCTTGTCAAGTAGGTTGGAAAAGAAAGAACATACAAAAAAAGGAAAAAAAGGAATGTAGTAATAATTTCTGACAAAGTGTTTTCCTCAGCAAATCTCAAAACACCGACAGAGGAAGTCAGTATGATTTTTGTAGACAAGAATGTTGAGTCACATCGTAAGTTGTCCCACAACCACAGCAGTGACACAGGTCTGGGAATAATATTCAGGCACCCAGAGGGCTCATTGAATGCTCTGTTCACTAGACAGATAGCGCTCCCTTTGCACCTACAGCTAATCACATGTGGTAACTGATTTTTTACAATATTTTTCTTGTTTTCAGTATGCCAGGTTTACACATGTAAATTTGATACCACGTAGACACAGTTTAATCCTTTTTAGTTTTCGATTTTATTGGACTCGTCCTTACTTTAGTTACTTTTTCAGGGAATGTTTTCTTGAACTTTGATGTCTACAGTATTTCAGTTATCCCAGGATTAGTCTTGAACGTAATTTGGGCTGAAGAGAGTAACTTTGTGTACAAAAAAATACACTCTCTCTC
>NW_010163201.1:7658-7953 GCF_000695765.1 Mesitornis unicolor | reverse complement strand
ACAAGAGGTGCAGAACTATTTGCTTTCTCTCAGAAGAACTCCAGCCTGACTCCGAGAAGCAATAGTGTGGAAGCGGCCTTTGACACTGGAAAACCTGGTGCACAACATACGGCCAGGGGACTGTGTCTGTGTGAAGACCTGGAATGAAGAATCTCTGCAGGAAAGGTGGAAAGGGCTGCACCAGGTGCTCCTGACCACTTTCACTGCAGTCAAGATTGCCGAATCAGATGGGTGGATCCACTACACCCGAGTGAAGAAGACCCCGCCTGTGAACTGGAGAGTGGTTGGACACCCC
>NW_010163201.1:0-7515 GCF_000695765.1 Mesitornis unicolor | reverse complement strand
GGCTTCTGATCAGGTAATTTCAGTATCAGGGATAACCCAGGAGGAAAATTTGATGATTGGATTGATCAAAGGATTTGCAAATCTACAGAATATGTCACAAATCACTGCCTGTCTGCCTATACCATGGGCAGTTGGAGAACCTGTTCCATGGGGAATTTTAACAATGAATTTGACTAAGCCATGCTTACAAAAACCCATCACTAAATGGAAGAACAAGTGAGTGTGATTAAAATAGAATGGAAATCTCCAGGAAATAGAGTAGATTGTTATAAGCTGTTTAATCCTCAATTTGTTGCTATGGATAAGTTTGGAGATGTTGGATGGTGTAAATGCGATCAGCCCATAAAACAGAACGTGTCTCGAGTGATCATAGCATGCAATGAAGATGGAACAAGTCCTAAAGAAATCAAAGGATGGGATTGCGTTTGGACTTTGGGCATCCATCTCCAATTTAAATACATGGCAAAAACCCCGTGGTGTTTTCAATGAGATGAGTTGGAAATACTACTAAACGAAACAGTTGCAGTCAAAAATGCAAGGGAAAAAGTAAAAGGAGTCCCTTGGTGGGAATGTGAACAAATTTATAACTGCAGTACAGTAGATCAAGTGTTCCAAAAGATACCCCCATTAGCATCTGCTTTAAGATCTGGATGCATTTGCCAGGGATTTAAAACTGATCTACATGCAGAAGGAGAGACTACGATGAATTGCAAGAAAGATATGATCCCAAGCCCGAGACACTTAGTCTGAGCATTAAGTGATGGGACTCGGACCTCTCATTTACCCATTGATGGAAAGGTAAATCAGATTACTCTGGGATTGCCCACACTGTGTCCAATATGGAAGAAATTTCCCTTTAAAGGCAATAGTGAAAATTTGCACTTAACACGAGCAAAGAGAACAGAATTGAACAACAATGATGTTTGGAATGAGCCAAGTACAGCAGTGAAGATTGGATGGGCATTAGAATCCTTCTTAAATCCTATAGCATCCTATAGAAACAGAAAATGGCTGTGTCAATGAACTGGACAGGTTCAACGATTGGCTAATGCTACACGAAAAGGACTTAAAGACATAACAAACAGCTACAGGCCACTACTAGAATGACCCTACAAAACCAAATGGCCTTAGATATGCTGTTGCTGAAGGAACATGGGGTGTGTGGATTTTTAAAGGACAGAATAGATCACTGTTGTATACATATCCCAAATGTTACTGCAGATGTAGAGCATGATTTGGATCAGTTAGAGAAAGTTGAAAAGGAAACGCAAGAAATTGAAAAGGACGTGACAAAAAGCTGGATAGGTAAAATTTTTAAAGGGTTGGGCCTGAACTTGAAGTCCTGGATAAAATCGCTACTCAAAACACTGCTGCTATTGATTATAGTGATTCTGGCAATGTATTTAATGTATCTTTGTATAAAAAGAGAACTTGATAGAAAAACATCATGGAATAGAAAAATTCTAACTGCCTTGTCAAGACAATATGAAATGCCTACAAATGATCCACCACCATATGACAATTGTGGTTTTGTATCACATGAAACAACAGAAATATAAAAAACAAACAAACAAAAACAATCATTTGAATGAAAGTATTGAAAAATTGACTATCAATACTTTCAAAGGGGGGAAATGTTACAAGCATAAGAAATTTTAGCTGGCTAAAGTAGGCATTTGATTTAGCAGTAGAGCTAAAAGAACAGTTTGACCTCTACAAAGTGAAGAAGAATGGGCCATGGTAGGAGATGTGTATACAGGTGCTTGGGACGGGTCTAAGAAGAATGGGCCATAACTTTTCTTTTCTCTCTCTGTCAAACATCATATAGGGGTAGTTCAATGTCTTATGTGGGGTGACAGTGGGGAACCAGTCAGGGTGAGGGGTACAGTAAAAGGTGTTCATCTTATGCATGCTCAAATGATTTTGCTGTTGTTAGGAAATGTATAAATAGGGTGTGAAATTGTGTAAGTGTCGGAACACAATTTGAGGGTCTTCCTCTGTTTTCCCCAGTGCTGCAAATAAAGACGTGCCTGCTTATCTGCAGCTGCGTAGATCAGTTTTCCTCATCGTGTTTGCGACCACGTCAACACTGTCAGCTCTCATGTAATATGTGCAAGGAATGCATGGCTGAGTTAGAATCATACATGGGAAATGTCTGAAAACAGACAGGTTGAAGGTGAAATCCCGTGGTGATGCAGATTTCTTACTTTCCATCCATCTTCTGCTGGTATATGTTGGAGATAGAATAAAATATCTTTTAAATGAGGATCTGAGAAAACAGTAGCAGACACGTATTCAATGCAGCAATTTTTTGAATACATATGTTAGCTCATCAGTATCATGATTTCAGCATACAGCAGCAAGAAAACAAAAACAAACAAGCAAAAAACCCACCCCCATCTCTGTAAATTCAATTGGTCAAACCCTTTTTACTTCCTCAAATGAAGGTATGTTGGTTTGTCACTGCAAGCTGTAGTCTCTCCTTTGTAGTGCCGTTTGGCACTAGTCTCAGGATGTTTTTACAGTCTGAATTCCATGGTGCTGAGTGAACAACAATAACATTCTGTTTAGCAGTCATTCTCTTTTACCATTCGCAGTTATAAATGCGGTATCTTCCTCTAAACCAGTTTCAGGTTTTTAAAGAGGTAGGTATCTAAAAGTTTTGCAACTGTTATTTCGTGCATTCAGCCCTGTGCTCTTGTGGTGTATCTGAGAAGTTTGGAGGGCACCTGAGACACTTAAGTTAAAAGGAGTGTTAATGAAAGATCTCTTTGTGTTTCCAAATGACCGTTCTTTGTGTCAGCTGAGATGGGCATGTTGTGAAATCAATGGGTGTAGGACTGTTGATGAAATCTGTGCAGGCTTGTTAGTGTTAAAAACTTATGTACTACAAATCCAAGTCTTTGGAGACGAATTTTGCAACCATCATTATTTAGTATGGCAAAAATCATTCTTGCTACACCGCCACACCTTTGCTTCAGAGTGTGGAGGTAATGGAGGTCTGGATCTGTTGATAGAACACACACAAATTTCAGAAGGTCATCAACATCTCAGCTGGATTCTGTCCAGGACTTCTCTTTCAAAATTTAATTCACTACCTTAATTTCCTTTTATATTATATTGCATGAACCATTAATTAATGTCATTGATCTTGTCGTTTGAATACTTGTTTGAAGTGAACACCTGCAGCAGCTCTGCTGGGAAGCTTTGTAGCTGAGTACTACTCCCCAAAGCATTCTCAGTAATTCTCTGATTCAGCACCTAGGTAGCATTTTTTACTCTTCAGAAAGTTCCCCTCTGGGGTAGAGCACCAATTGTAAAAATGCAATCACAGCTGTTGCATGATATTAAAATAAAACTTATGCAGTAGCATATAATAGCAAATCAAACTATTAAACAATGTAGAGTTCCTTTCTATATGCAAGAATAGGTTCTTCCTCCCACAGGCTATATAAGTGCTACAGTCAGAAGAACTGTAAATGTTTTGTTTGCAGGGTTGGGCTGGTTTTGAGCAAGCCCTGGGATGAAGCCAGGGTGAATGCACGGGGAGGAAGCATCTCACTGATCTGTTTCAATTGAACTTGCTTTGGAGTCTTCCACTAAGAAATGTCAGTTCATTGCTTTAAGCTGGAAAAATGGTATCTAGGTACTTGGTATCCAGGATCCACATTATATTTAGATATAATGACACTAGTACCAGCAAGAACTAAATGGAAGTGGTTTAAGGCTTTCATCTGACAAACTCTGCAGTAGACATATGGTTAAGTGTGAGGACTACTCAGAAAAATCCTATTGAAGAGAACACTCGTACTCTAAAACCTGAGAATTTCTAGTAATTAAAGAGTGGCCAGACATTGAATGAGCAGTCACATAAACAAAAAAAATTATAAATAATACTAAAATAGTGTAATTGCATTAAAGGAGCTATACTGACATACTGAAAATGTCTGTTGTGTAGCTATGAATGAGTGGATTCTGTACTGCCTATCGTCACTGCTGTGTAGAAGCAACCTACAAACTGTTGGCAAAATAAATGTCAGTTTGGCAAGCAAAGTGTTGCAGTCACGTGCCATAAATTTATTATATGATCGATTTAACAAAGTTATGGTGGGCACCACTGTTCTTGTAGTGTCAACTTATTGTGCAGACGGGATAAATGGTCCCCAGATCTTGTTGACCACAACTTGGAATAGGAGCTCAGTTCCCAACACAGGCAGAAAAGGGCCATAGCTGTGGAAAACAAAAGCAATAGAGAGATACATCAGCATTTTTTAACGTGAGATGGATCATGAATTGTAGACATTACTGTTTGGACACACTTGCAAGTATTGTGCAAACTTCTTGGTTTTTTAATTTAAACAGCTTTGCCTTCTTGATTTTAAGCTGAACTCTATTATAGTTTCAGTTAACAAAATCCTACATTACTCAAAATAATTATAAGACCAAAAATAGATGTGTCTCTTGGGCTTGTTGTAATCTTGCTTATTTAGCAGTTTAATTTTGGGAGGTTACACTTTCAGCAGGCTTGGTATATGCTGCAGGCTTACTACATAAGAACTAAAGAACTGAAAATTCAATGGTATTTTCTTAGCCAGGGGAAAAAAGTGAACAGTGAAGCTTTTCCTTTCCAATTTCATCTTTTGAAGGTTTGCCTTAAGATAATTCAGTTTATCCATCCTCTGGGCTCTTATTTTCTCATTGCTACAGCTGTATCCGATAAGGTTGAAATATCAGCTTCAGGCTTCATTGCTATAGAATGAAGTTTCAGGTCATTTTTTTCTTCAAACTGAAGAAACCTTTTGAAGCAAGCAAGCAAATCTTTTAGTTTTCCCCTCTTCCTGGTTTCTAGATTACAATTTGTCTGTCAGTTCCTTTACAAGTAGTTACTCGTAACTGGGAAGTGTAGAGGAAGCACATAAAAATTCAGAAGGTTTTCATTAGTCACTCTATAGATTAAAACAGCAGTTACAGTATTAGTAGCATATTCTTTAAGCCAGTGTGAACAGATAAGCCCATGCTATGCTCAGAGAAGCCCCTGCACTGAGGCACTCATGTAGTCGAGTTATGTCAAGTTCCTGAGAAAACTAGAACTGGTTGGCTTACTTCTTAAATGACTGCGGGGTAAATGGCAGGATTTAGTCTGTGGATCCATTTAGGATTCATCTATAGATGTCGTAGAGAGAGAGCAAAAGTTAGTCACAAAGTCCAAGTCATGTACACCATGTAGCTGCATGCCTGGAAGCATGAGACTCAGCACTGGGCAAGCATCAATAGATCCGTATCTAGTGTTATCTGGATGTCTGGAGGAGTGGGAGATGAGGCCGAGGCCTCCTGCTCCCAGTCCCCCGTTTCTTTCCACCCCAAACAAAGGAGCCATTACCTCTACCCATGCAGGTGTGAATTGACGGACTTTGTGACATTAACATAACTGATAAGATTGTCTGTAGTCATCCCCACCCGCACCTATGCCCGGTGATGTAATGCAGAGATTTGAGTACAAATATCACCCCCGTTTCGGCCCCCCCTGAGTGATTTGCTTTGCTCTGTGGTGTGCCGGGATAAAAGAGCTCACTTTTTAAAGCAGGCCGTGACAATTTGAGAACAAGCACTTGCTGGTGTGGATTGGAAAAGTGCTTAGGGAGGAACTGGCAAGTGAGGTCAAGCAGTGAGTGCCATTTGGGATGATTAACTGTAAAGGATGGTTTACTCCATATAGAGTCGCAGAATAATGAAGGGCCTCTGGAGGCTGTCTGGGCCAGCCCTTTCTCAAAGCAGAACCAAGCTTATAGTTGTAAAGACTGCCATGGAAAACTTCTTCAGGACACAGAAACAATGTAAGCTAGATTCCCTGAATGGTTTCCAAAAGGCAGGCTTGTTTTTATTGATGGAATAAAGGTCTGACATGTGCCAGAAGGATCTTTACTATTATTATTCCAGTTCTGAGTGAATGACTGGTTTGACCATATTCATGGACTCCTTTGCTCATGAAAATTAACGTTAAGATGAAGCAACCATAATTAAATAATTAACGTGAGATGAAGCAACCATAACCTCCTCCTTCATTGCAAGACAACTGTTATTCAGATGTTATTCATTACTTCCTATTTAATCACCCTGGAAATTCAGTGCACTGCTAGGAAACACAAATATTGCCAAACTTATTATATAATAGAGAGCTGCAGGTTAATCCATATTTTTCTTATCAATTTAATTCTATAAGCGAGAGAATACATCAGAATAAAAACTTTCCACACTTCCAAGTTGCAAGAAAAAGCTTAAAAATACACCTTTGTTTGGCCAAGAGACAAGTAAGGGTGTATTTGTCTAAATATATAAATATATAAAATCAATTAAAATCAATTAAATTTACTTCAATACTTCTGTTTATTCATCTCCTGGTTTTGAGGCCAAACTCTGGATATACAAAGCCAAGTGTGATAAGTAACACTGCTTGATGATTTCGCATACTAGGCAAATCATGAAGTGAACAGTGTGCAAGGCTGTCATGGAATTTCTTGGACGTATTCTGTGTGCTCAGTAGGGAAATGCAAGCAAACCGGTGTGAAACGTCTTAGATGCTGCGGCTTCTCTTGGCGCCGAAGAAGTCACACACAACGTGCTCTGTTTGGCAGGATGGTCAGCTGTTTGGATGCGCAGGTTCACACGAGGACAGAGCAGCTGCCTCAGGGCCGTGTGAGGAACGGGAAATGTCAGGAGGACGATGGGAGCGAATGAGGCTGACACAAACCCCTCATTTTCTTTTTCAGGCTCACGTGCACACACACTGACTTTTTAAAAATGGTGTATTTCAAAGCTGAAAGGAGTCAGTGTGTTGTATTGGCTTCAGATACAATTGTTTGTTATGAGTAACTTTATGAACCCAGCAGTGAAAGAGAAATAGTGAACAGTGCAGTCTTCAAGAGAATACTTCCATGTTAGACTCGTGCTTTGCCATTCCCATCTGTGTCTGAACGGTCTGTGTGTGCAGCAGGCAGGATCACAAACCCAGTGAAAAAGAAATATTTAACAGTGCAGTCTTCAAGAGAGTACTTCCATGTTAAACTCGTGCTTTGCCATTCCTATCTGTGTCTGAACGATCTGTGTGTGTAGCAGGCAGGATCACAAATTAGCAGTTTTGGCACACTGAAACTTTGCACATTTTTTAATGAAATTTGAGGACTAATTTTAACTTAAAACAGGAAAAATATTTTCCTTCCTATTTTGAATGCCAAGTTTGGGTTTGGAACATTAACTTTATAAAATTTTTTTTTTTAATTTAAAAGGGAAAAATGTCAGTGCTGGTTCAACTATGAGAAACACTCCTATTCTTATATAAATTTCTTTTAATTCTAACAGTAATGTGTGCCAACATGATCACTTGGGCTTTGATGACTATAACTGATCTTTAATTTCAAATACTACTCTTTTGCTTCACCAATGAAACGACATCCTGTAGTCACATGCACTTGACTATCCAAGTCTTTAAGCAGATTAGATTGGGGTTTGACTTGATCT
>NW_010163200.1:0-1840 GCF_000695765.1 Mesitornis unicolor | reverse complement strand
CTAGGGGTGTTCCCATGCACCCAAATCCCTCACACCCATGGGTGCTCCCACGCACCAGGCTCTTGTGCACCCCAGGTCACTTGCATGCACCCATGGGTGCTTCCATACACCCAACTCCCTTGCATACCCATGGGTGCTCCCACGCACCGAGGTCTTCTGCACCCAGGAGTGCTCCTAGGGGTGTTCCTGTGCACCCATGGGTGCTCCTAGGGGTGTTCCTGTGCACCCATGGGTGCTCCTAGGGGTGTTCCTGTGCACCCATGGGTGCTCCTAGGGGTGTTCCTGTGCACCCATGGGTGCTCCTAGGGGTGTTCCTGTGCACCCATGGGTGCTCCTAGGGGTGTTCCTGTGCACCCATGGGTGCTCCTAGGGGTGTTCCTGTGCACCCAACTCCCTTACACCAGGCTCTTGCATGCACCCATGGGTGCTCCCATGCACCCACAACCTCCCCTCCCCACCCCGCAGCCAAGGTGCACGCTGAGATCGACCGGGTGATCGGGAGCGAGCGGGCGCCCTCGGTGCAGGACCGGGCGCAGATGCCCTACACGGACGCCGTCATCCACGAGATCCAGCGCTGGAGCGACCTCCTGCCCCTCAACGTGCCCCACCGCGTCACCCGCGACACCCAGCTCCGCGGCTTCGTCATCCCCAAGGTGGGTGCGCGCGTGGGCGCCGCTTACACGGCTCCGCACGCTTCCCCACGCGTGTTTTCCTGTGCTCACTGCTTGGTGTGCGATCCCCGTGCGCACCCTGCGCTACCCAAATTGCTCCATGCCTGCTGCTCCATCCACTTCATGCCATTTACATGGCTCCCCACGCGTGTTTCCCCATGCACACTGCCCTGGGCACCTCACACCACTTACACGGCTCCACACACTTCCCCACACATGTTTTCCCCGTGCTCACTGCTTGGTGTGTGATCCCCATACGCACCCTGCGCTATCCAAATTGCTCCATGCCTGCTGCTCCATCCACTTCATGCCATTTACATGGTTGCCCACGCGTGTTTTCCCATGTAAACTGCCCTGGGCACCTCACACCACTTACACAGCTCCGCACGCTTCCCCACGCGTGTTTCCCCATGCGCCCTGTTGGTGTGGCACTCCCTGTGTGCACCCTGCGCTACCCAAATTGCTCCACGTGCCCTGCTCCATCCATGGTTGCCCACGTGTGTTTTCCCATGTAAACTGCCCTGGGCACCTCACACCACTTACACACCTCCGTACGCTTCCCCACGCGTGTTCCCTGTGCTCACTGCTTGGTGTGTGATCCCCGTGCGCACCCTGCGCTACCCAAATTGCTCCATGCCTGCTGCTCCATCCACTCCATGTCATTTACACAGCTCCCCACGCATGTTCTCATGTGAACTGCCCAGGGCACCTCACACCACTTACACAGCTCCACACACTTCCCCACGCGTGTTTCCCTGTGCTCACTGCTTGGTGTGTGATCCCCATACGCACCCTGCGCTACCCAAATTGCTCCATGCCTGCTGCTCCATCCACTCCATGCCATTTACACAGCTCCCCACGCATGTTTCCCCATGCACCCTGTTTGGTGTGCAATCCCCGTGCGCACCCTGCGCTACCCAAACGGCTCCACGTGCCCTTCCCTGTACCCCATGCTCACCCCCCATGCCTTGGCCCAACCCCCAGGACACCGAGGTGTACCCCCTGCTCAGCCCAGCCCTGCACGACCCCGATGCCTTCCCCAACCCCGAAACCTTCGACCCCGGCCACTTCCTGGACGCCGATGGCCGCTTCAAGAAGAACGACGCCTTCGTCCCCTTCTCCTCCGGTACCGCCGCATTCGGGGGTCCCAGCACCCCAAGGCGGGGTCC
>NW_010163199.1:0-14787 GCF_000695765.1 Mesitornis unicolor | reverse complement strand
GGTAGAATAATTACCCGTGCTACAAGGTTTTTTTGAAACTCTTACTGCATTAGCTAGAATTGTCAATTCTAATCCTGTACATCTGGGTTTTATTTTAATACGAGTTTTATGAAACTTGGAACTGTGTGAATGATTTTTAGGGGAAAAAAAAAAAGACTGGTGGCACTGGTGCTCTATCAGTTGCTTCCAGCTGTCTTGAAACAGGATAGTTGTTGGTCTCCAGTTTCTGGTGGTCAGTTACCTAAAACTCGTAATAACTCTGTAAAAGTGATAATACTGTTGTGGATAGTTAAGAGAATGAATTTGTTTATAAATCCTACTTACTGTGACTTCCCTTCTGCAGGGCTTTGCAGAACAGCAGTGGTTCCCAGACCATGGTCTTTTCAAGGCCATGCAAGGGAACAGGGCTGGCGTTACTCATCACTGAATTACATCTCTAGCAGATGCCTTTTTTCCCCCTCTATTGCTTCATTTTTTTGGCTTGTTAATGATTTGCCATGATTTTAGCTTTAGTTAATGATTTACCAATTTTTAACCAACTTTAGCCAGCATCTCTTGTTACGGTAGCATGGATAGGAGCCATGGTAAAATCTGTCCCTGAAGTGGTATTAGAACTGGTAACTTTTGTGAATCAGGTATGAGCCCTGAGTATTACATTTGTAAAATCCTTGGGTTGTAAGGAGCTTGAGTCTAGAATCTAAGGCAAGACAGGGTTTCACCTATCCTGGCCAAAGTGTGCTTGGACTACTTCCCTTGCACAGCTAGTTTAGAAGTGGCTGAGGCCCCAGATTGTTCAGTGCTGCTGGTGATATAGAGTCAGATGAACTAAATGGATAGAGGAAAGAAACCCCATGTCTGCAGAAACTGAGATCTTTGAGTTCAGTATTGTAGAATATTCCATACCTGTTCTGTATCTGTTTATTACAACAGCTGGTGGCCACAGGTTTAAATGATGAAATGGGAAGGACTCCTGGGGTGGGCAGAGCTCCCTTTATGACAGGTTTGTTTGCCAGTACTAATTTTCTACTTAATTATGGTTGTTACTGTGCACTGGCCGGTATTTTGGGGTGTGAACCTGCAGAGAGAGATCTGTATGTTTATCTTGGCTTCAGCTGCTGCTAAACGCACGGAAAGCTTGAAAATTGCTCAGAAATGGTAGCAGATGAAAACAGCTGCTCTGAGCTGTGGAGTGATACTTTTTTTTGAGCTCCAAACTCATAAAGAAGAAAAAAAGCTGCTACTTCTCCTCCCAATGCAATTGAACGTGTTGATGCTGACTTCTGCAGCCTTGCATGGTTAGTTTGCCCAAATTGCCGCATTTACTCATAGCTGTCTTGGCTGATTAACCTGGCAGTGAAAATCCAGTGGGATGCTTGATTTGATTACATCTGCATTTCTGTGTCTTGAATGCAATAGCATTCATATTGGAGGACTCCAGATTTGAAAATTCACTTTTTTCCAAAAATTTGGGTTGCTTGAGTATGTGCTGTTAGGTCTCTCTTACCTAGATGGTTTGGTAGAAGAACTTCTTTGATGTTGCACCCTAGGAGACTACGCATATGTGAATGTTATAAGATTTCAGGTTTTGCTATAGGTCATTTAGAATAAACTCTATGACCTTGCACATGCTAGTACAGCAAACTCACCTTTAGGTTGTAGCTCTTACAGTCACCTAAGGATATGCTTGTAGGTCTGACGCCACCCAGCAGAAAAGCGATTTTTCTATAAGGGCCTGCAGAGCTGCTCTTGGGCCTTGATGGTGTGGATCCCAGATGTCGGAGTAAAGCGAATCTGCAAAAGGATCATTTGCGTTCCTCTGGAAAAGCTGGACAGCCATTGGAGAGGACAGTACTTCCTGCCTTCCTCCCTTTTCCTTCAGACCTTTGTGTAGGAGCCAGGAAGGAATAAAGAAGCACAAGTAGATAAACATTTTAGAGTCTGCGTTTTGTCCTCTGACATTAAAAAAAATCACTGCACTTCTTCCTCCCCGCTGTTTAAGCACAAGCTGGAACCTAACATCTGAAATAATAATTTTGTATAAATGTTTTTTGCTAGAAACATAAAATTCAGGATGTGAACATCTCCATTTCTTGGACATCTGTAAGAAAGGGAGGTTTTTTTGCACCCTTCTTATCTGTTTCATGAAGGCAGAGATGAGTAGACAGAAAGAGCATATTGTGAGGAAAAGTCCTGGGGGAAGAAAAAAAGTAGTTTGAGGTTTGTTTTTTAAGTAAGAGGAAATTGTAGAAAGGTGGTGGGGTTGGCCTGATGTAAACATACCTGAGATTCCTTATTTCTGAATTACAATGTAAATACTGTTGCTGGAATTGCATCAAACCAATGTGATGTTGACTCTTTCCTTGTTCTGTTTCCTAGATCCAGTAACACCTTTTTTCCTTACTTCTAAAAGTTGCTAAGCTTTCTCTTGATTTGAAGACACTGCTGGTGAGTACACTGGATCTATCTTAATTAAGACAATATCTGTTTTGTTACTGTCTTAATCAGGGATATGTAACTGCAGCAATAATTACAGCTATAAAGATAGCAGTATTTGCAAGATGAGACAAGTTTCCCCTGGTGGGAGTGGATCATGGATAACTTAACTACAAATTCACTTTTCCTTGATACCCTCTAATGGGAAAGTGAGCTGTTTTCTATGTGTTTCCCTTTCTGTCTCAAGAGAAGCACTGAGGACACTCTTTTATTTTTTTTCTTTTAAGAAGAACCAACTGACCAAAAAACTCTTTAAAAAACAAATACCAATGACAATCAAAACAACATCAAACCAAACTAATAACCCCCAGAAAACAACAACAAACCAACCAAACAAAAAAACCACCCTTAGTGCATCTACCAGGAATGGCCAGCAAAAACAACATAGGCAGAGTGTGGCCTAAACACCCCTGGCAACCACAGGATGAGCCAGAGACTAAAGTCTTCTGTCCATGTAACGGCAGAGGTGATAGAAAAACACAAATTTTTGCATTCTGTCTTAAGTCTTGGCTGTGTAGTCCTTTCAGTAGCAGCTTACGACTTAATGGCTCTGAGAATTTTCAAAGTGTCTGCTCATTTTTAGGTGCTATAATGTTTAGCATCCTGCTTCAAGTACACTGTGAGGTGGATGCTCAGTGCTTATTATTTATTAGGCCTCTTTAAAGTATCTCGAGCACCCAGAGAGATAGGGTTACTCAAATTAATGAGTTTGTTGGAGATTTTAAAAATACTTTTTTTTAAAAGCCATCACTGAGGCTGTTTCCTAGGACTTATGCAGGCAAAAGTCTATACTAGGTATGAAGACACTGGTTATATTGAAAAGGAAGCAGTATTCTTTAACACTTTGAAGAGGAGAATGTGGAAGCTGAAAAGCCATCTGCTTTCTGGAATTGTTCGTGTGCCTGGAGAGCTGATTTTTAAAGGCAGAAGTAGTGTGGAAGAACTGTTAATTGCTGTTGAAAAAAATCATAGTAGTTTACTTAACAGAGCCTTCTCTACTAGCTTGCAGCTCTCATAAAAAATTTGGCCTATACAAAATGCGTGTAACTGCCTACGTATACATTCCTTGTCCAGTCTAGTGACGATGGCTCTAAGCAGTTCCCTTTTACTTACATAGAAGTGGGGTAGGACTGAACACATACTACATATATTACATCTGGGTTAAAGAGAAGGAGCTGCCAGTTGAGGTGAACTTCTTAAATCGCAATTACTGGATGATTCACCTTCTCTACTCAGATTCTATAAAAGTCCATGCAGCGACACAAGCTGAAAAGCTGTGTAGAATCGCATGTAAAAGTGCTCCTTTTTGATCCTGATCACAGTGAATTTAGCAGTCTGTCAGCTGAGCAGTCGTAACAGTCTGTGAAATAGTCTGAGATTTCATTAAAGCATGAACTCAATGGTGTTACCTCCACGTAAGTGTGTAAGGCAAAGAAAGTGCCAGAGAGTTACTGTCTACCAGCAGTAGCATACAAATTTATTAACCTGGCACAAGTCAACTGTAGTCAGTCTTGTGTCCATAAACTTGTACCTACCAGTTTTTTTATTTTTTAATTTTTATTTTCAATTGCAGGAAACAAGTTGTGTGGGCAACCATGGGCTGCCGGGATGTTCATGCAGCGACTGTACTGGCCTTCCTCAGTGGAACAGCCTCAGTAGCTGGACTCCTCGCAGCAGTTCTGCTTCCAAACTGGAGGCAAATGAGACTGTACACATTCAACAAGAATGAGAGGAACGTGACCGTTTACACTGGACTCTGGATTAAGTGTGCACGCTTTGATGGGAGCAGAGACTGCGTGATATACGACCCACAGTGGTACACTGCTGTCGATCAACTGGATTTGCGTGTTCTTCAGTTTGCCCTTCCACTGAGTATGTTCACTGCTGTCTCAGCGCTGTTTCTCTGCATGATTGGCATGTGTAACACAGCCTTTGTATCCAGCGTGCCAAACATCAAATTGGCCAAATGCCTCGTGAACAGTGCAGGCTGCCATCTCGTGGCTGGCCTCTTGTTCCTGCTCGCATGTGCCATTTGTCTGACTCCGTCAATCTGGGTCATTTTTTATAACAATTATCTGAACAGAAAATATGAGCCTGTCTTTAGCTTTGACATCTCTGTATTTATTGCCATTGCCAGTGCTGGCGGTCTGTTTTTCACTTCCATTCTGCTGTTTCTGTGGTACTGTGCATGTAAGAGCCTACCTTCTCCTTTCTGGCAGCCCCTCTATTCACACGCCCCTAGCATGCATAGCTATGCCTCTCAGCCCTATTCTGCACGCTCTCGCCTCTCTGCCATAGAAATTGACATTCCTGTTGTGTCACATGCATCTTAAGAAGACAAAGTCTTGGAAGCCAAGTTCTTGTGCTCATTCAAACGGTTAAAATTGCAGGCTTGATTCTCTCTGCTGTCTTGCACTGAACATAATCAATTGTAAGGTCAAGTTTCCCAAGGTGCAAAGCAATGGAGACCTGAGTTCAGCAAGTCTGTTGGTGTTCTCATGTGTTACTTCCTGACCAACTTTTTCTTTTTTCCTTTTTTTACTCTGAGCTCACTACAGACAAAATTGCTGCTAATGCTGGGACAGTGCACTAACAATAGTATCTGTTCATCCTCCTGCTTACTGAGATCAAAGCAGGTTTGAGCCTCTTTGCTTTTAGATAAGCTCTTATTAGATTCTGATCCCATTGTTAGAGCTACGTAGGTGGACCCTTGCACCCATGCGTTATCCAAATGCAGGCAGCGTAACTGGGTGTAGGGGGTACACTGAGTTTCTTGTTCATCTAGATATGCATATTTTAAGTTGTGATGTCTGAAAAGGGTATTTGGCAGACTAATTCAGTTCTGTAGCACTCTTCTTTGTTTTCCACTGCACGCACAAAAAGCTGCCTGCTTAGGAACTTCTGCAATAGAATTAGTGTCAAATTACCCTTTATTTTCAAAGTAGCTATCGGAAAAAATAAAACTGATTTAACGAATAATATTTTTTGTACTGTAATACCATTTTGTGATTTACTGGAGGCTAGAATTTGTGAATTATTTCTAGCCTGTATTTTAATAAGTTTGTGAATTCACTAGATGTGTTTTGTGATTAAAACAAAACCCACTTGTATTTAAAAATTCTGTTTAGAAGCTTGAATATTTTATTTGAAAGCCATCTCAAAGATGGATTTTTCAAGTAGGCTTTAAAGTATTATCCAGTTCTGGAGAGGAATGTCACTCACTGCAAAATGGATTAGGAAAGCCATGAAGAATTCTGAAGGTTATGAAAGACTCTTCTGGAACACTGTACACAAGCTATAACATCTCTCTAGGAAGTGAGTTATAACCCTGGGGAGGAGAGATTTTAAAATATCTAGGTTGTTGGGGTTTTTTTAATGTATATACAAGTAACAATGAACTTGTGTATTTTTCAGAGTTGACCTTTATGGTTGTTGGACTTTTCATGCTGTAGCTTATTTAATTACTGATGAAGACTTAACCTTTTCAGCCTTACTCTTCAACACCTTTCAAGTTGACCTGTTTTAAAATGTAGTTATTTCCTATGCTGTCTCCTTACAACTGGAGAGAGCTTCTTATTCCTATTTTCTGTAAGAAGAGGTTTTGAATAACTTGTGAGCTTCCCCTTGTAGCTCTACAAGGATGAGGAAGGATTATAAATTCCCAAACTGAGGCATTTTAAAATTTTTTTCCTTCTAAAATGCCAAGCAGGTTAGCCCTAAGGATGGAAGCTTTTAAATTACTTGGAATTTGATGACAGTGAATTGAAGAGTGTTACAATTACACAAGTATTTGATTTGCTCAGATTTTGGCAAATTGAGATCTTGTGTCTAAGATGTCATTCCGGTAAGGAAAGTTATTTTGGTTCTGGAGATTAGTGTATATTTGTATTTCATTAATGCCAGAACAAATTTGCTTTGCTAAAAAAAAACAAATAGAGTTCTTTAATTTCAGTTCTGCAAACTCATGCAAGGTCCTGAAAATCAGTTGATTTCCTTTTCCATGCATTAGAAATAGGAACAGATGCTGCACTGGGCAAACCTTGTTCTGTTACAATTTGTGCAATAAACAGTATATTGAGAGGAATTATTTTGTCTTCAGTAGTAGGCCTCGGACTTCAGTGGACTAACTGAGGAAGCAGATCTCTTGTCATAAATTCCCAGTGTAGTCAGTAAAGTGGCAGGCCTTTCACAGCGCTTGATTAACTTGCAGTTTAAGGAATTAACACTGTAGGTGATAAAGAATACTTAACAAAAGAGAAAGTTACAGGAATTTAATATCCTCTGAGGTTTACAAGGTATGATGTTAGATGAAGTATCTTCTTTTAATCAGAACATGACTTGCATTGGATTAGAACATGTATAACGACATGCAAGCCAACTTTTTTAATTCAAAATTGAACTTTGCTTTACAGTTAACTCTGGTTGTCCAACTTTAGCTACTGTTGCTGTTTAAGCTGCCCATATCCTTAGATGCTTTGTCAAGTCAAAGCAAAGGGGCCAATGGTTTGTAATTCTATATCAGCGTGCTTCCTGTCACTCGTGCGTCTTTTTCTGTGCCTTGCTTATGTTATGAGTTGGCCAGTAAATGTTAGTTTACAGTCAGCATCTGCTATGCTTTTGAGCATGGATTTACAGAACATTTTCATAATTTTGGAGGGAGGATGAATACATCTCTGAGTGACCTTAAAAGATGCTGAGTCTTCAACATCAGAGCAAGAAAGGCAGCCTGGCAAACTGATGTTTTCCATGGAGACTAAATGCAGCCAGTGTTTTCTTCTGTACGCTTTAAACAGCAGATGTCTCTGATGCTCTTTTGTATTCTTTGATTTTTATGCACTAAACTTTCAGTCAGTATTTGCTGCTGCCTAAGCTGATAACTTGTTGCTTTGAAAATCGTCTTTCCAAAAGCCTGAGATGGATCTGAGTTACAAAAAGGGATCCAAAAGTTAGTGGATTCCAGTGTAGGTTTCAGTTAAGGTCATCTTTAGCAAAAAACTGTTGCATCATGTTGTATCACTGAAGCACGGCTGGATTTCTTTCAACAGTGCTGTTAATGTGAGTTTCTGCTGGATCCTAAGTGAAATTAACTGGAAGTGCTGTGCTTTATTTCTCCTTTGCAGATAGAGGTAGCCAACCTGTGACACTTGAGCCAAGTGCCTCTCTGGCATTTCTCCTTAGCAGGTTACCATTGTGCCCAGCGGCAGGGCTGGGGAGTGAGAGGCCCCCCTACATTTGGGGAGAGGGATGCATGTATCTGCCAGGGAACAGCCGCTGTGGAGCATTTAACACCCCTGCCTCTGACCAGCTACTCCTCCTTGGGCACTGCTGTGTGCAGGACAGGCTCTCTGGGGCTTCCACACAGGAAGATTTTAATTTGTGGCTCATGCAGTCAAAGGTTGGGTGCTCTGGGATTATGAGAGTCAGTATTTTTTTTCAAGTAATTCCTGTCCAACTTCTTAAGTTGTGTTTAATTAGTGTTGGTTCTTTTTATGTGAAACAGAAGATATGTATTTTTATGTATTTTTAATAAAACACTCTCATACAGATGCAGTTTATTTTGATTAATTTTGTGGAAAACAGTAACTGCTAGAATATGAAAGACTTTATCTGTTTTGATATTGATCACCAGACTTGCCAGACTGTTTCAGATCCCTCAAGATGTCTTAAAATGTTGTGTATATTGCATTTTAACTCCCTAATTTTATAGGACTCCTGCTTTAAACAAAACAAAACACTCAACCAAAATCCAACCCTTCTGCCACCTTCTGAAAGCCTGACTGTTATTTATAATTTTCCTTTATTTTTACTGTAAGCTAGTCCTAAGGAGATCTGGGGTTCCTTTTTCCTCTAAAAGGAGGAGGGTGATTTTCTTTAATCTAGATTATTCACTTTCTCTGCCTGTGGCCCAGATGCGAGCTAGAGTCCAGGATCTGGTTCAGCCCCACAGCAGAGCCAGGGTATCAGTGTGACATGGAAAAGAGTGCAGTCCTCACCCCGCACCCAAAGCCCTGTCTCTTCCCTGTGCCAGTTCTGCTGCTTGCTCAGCCATCTCTCACCCAGCACAATTTACAAACCCAGCTGAAAAGTTCTGCGTTGGGTTACTTTTCTCCTGGATTGGTAAGATTTGTATTGTTAGTGGCACATTGGCTGTGCTCTTTGCTGGAGAATATGCCACTGCCTTACATGTGAAATTTGTTTGGGCATCCCAGGGACTTGTGGCAGTCCAATGTGACAGTAATGGTCACTGATGCTTCGTCTCTGTTGTGTGCTGCTCCTGGCAACTACAGCTCGGCAGTATTACGGCCACTCAGTACCAAGCCTTTCCCCATTGTTACAGAACAAAATACAAACCCTTTGAGCATTAAAAATGCTGATGCCACAGTGCAAGTTCACAAAACAATCTGGATTATTTATGTGTGTCCTGGTTTTGGCTGAGATAGAGTTAATTTTCTTCCTAGTAGCTGGTTTAGTGTTGTGTTTTGGATTTAGTATGAGAATCATGTTCATCACACACTGATGTCTTTGGTGTTGCTGAGCAGTGCTTACACTTAGTCATGGACTTCTCAGACTGCTCTGCCAGAGGAGGCTGGGGGTGCACAAGAAGCTGGGAAGCAACACAGCTAGGACAGCTGACCCAGGTAACCATTACATGTGATGGAGCCCTGCTTTCCTGGAGAGGGCTGAACACCTGCCTGCCAATGGGAAGTAGTGACTTCCTTGGTTTGTTTTGCTTGCATGAGCAGCTTTTGCTTTAACTGTTACACTGTCTTTATCTCAACCCATGAATTTTCTCACTTTTACCCTTCTGATTCTCTCCTCAGTCCCGCTGGGAAGAGTGAGCAATTGGCTCCGTGGTGCTTAGTTGCCAGCTGGGTTCAACCACAGCAATGCAGAGTAGAATGAGACTTGCTGGTAGGTCCTCTGTAGGTTTCTAGCATTCTAAACTGGGGATCTAGTCAGTTGGGTTTTTCATCTGTTTGGAGAAGCAGTGTTTATATGAGAACAATTCTCATGGAGCAGGCACAGTATAAAGCAGTTGTTGCCAGTAGTACAACTCACTTGAGGGGCTGGAAAAATTATTTTGTATTCTCTGCTTCTGTGGGCTCATTTCCTCCTTTGCTGTCACTTTCAGACAGGCCTCCTGTCTCTGAGAGCTGCTAGTTGGGTGTTGACATAAATAATGTGATGCAGAGAACTTGATTTCTCTCAAAACATGGGAGTGACTCACTTTTTTAAAAATTAAAATTCCTAAAAAAACTACCCCATGTATTTGTGCTCATTGAAAACAACTCTCTTTGCAGATTTTCCTGTTTTATTTCACAGGATTTGTGTTCATGTGTGTGATTCAGCAGGTATGTAATGTTACTTACCTCTTCCCATATCTACTAAGCAGGCACATAACACACCTTAGACACAGCATAAGCTTTTCTGTATGTTTTTTTTGTTCCACTGCTGCATCAGCATTCATCAGGCTGGATACAGAGAAGTCTTATCAAAGGGTAAGATGGTGGTTTCTGATTTCAAAACTGCTTTTTATCTATGTTCAGAACAGTCAGTTTGCTCATTCAGGTATTAGCTGCTAGGGGTGGGGGCTTTGTCTTTTGGGTGTAGCAGCTGCAAAGAGATGTAAACTCTCAGCATGGGGCAGTGGAAATTGTGGTGAGCTGGAGAGTATGAGTGCTTAAGGCTGCTTTGAGGAGACAGACTAGAAAGCTGGACTGCACGGGCAGGGTGGTTGTCCTAGTTTGTGTTCTAATGAAGAGAAAAATATGCAATTAAAGCTCTAAGTATTTGCATAAGCTTCACTTGGCTCCAAAGACTCCCAGAATATGATAAGCAAACATTGACAACACAGTGGATGAGTACTGCCCGTGCGGTACGTGTCCTTCGGAACCACAGATGTTGACCCAACTGCTTCTTGTAGATGGGCATCACATTTGCGAGCCTCCAGTCAACTGGGACCTCCTTGATCAGAAGGCCTTAAGAATACAAGCCCAGTCATTCAAAAAAATACTTGCTTTTCTGTTCTTCCTTAGGCTTGCAGGGCACGCACCTGCAGATCTGACCTGCCATCTGCAATGCTGACTGAGGGCTGTTGACCTCCACAACTGCAGAGGTGAGGCCATTTCCCTTGCAAGTAATTGGGAGTGAAAGAGCTGGCTCTGCAAACTTGGTGACACATAGGCAGCCACAACACATGAGGTTTCTGGCACTGCACCTTAGCGAATACTGAGGTGCTGCTGGGGCTTTTAGCAGCTCTTTTGTCAGCTGATGCTGGATTGCAGAATTCATCATTCATGATGGCACATTAGTTCCAGTTACTTTGCATGTACACTTTCAGACACCACGTGGCTGCACCTTAATTAGCCAAGGAGTTATGAGAACCTTGAGAACCATTAATTGTAGTGGCTGATGCCTACATGCCTCACTTGAGAAGTCACCTGAGAGCTGTAATTCTCTCAGGCTCTCAGCACTAATCTGCTTATAGCTCCTGTAGATCTTGAACACTGGGCAGGAAAGAATTTGCTTGGACTAGATTTCACTACTCATGCTAAGATGCAAACACATCATAGAGACTTTTTATTTTAAAACACAGGAAAATAACTCAGAAAGGTCTTGTTAGATAGGTAACATGAAAACAATGTAATTTTATGAAATATGCCTCTGAGCTGCACGTGTATGCACACTGAAGTACAAAAAACTCTGCAGCTTATAGGTTTGACACTCAAGTTAGCTAAGTAAATTACCATTTCTTGAGAAGAAAGGTTGCCTTTGACAGTTTCTGTCCCTAGAAAATTGTCCTTTTCTTCTAAGACCCTTTCTATGCACCACAGCTGTCTCTTTTTTCTGGGCAGCTCTATTCCTGAAAGAATTCCAGGCTCTTCTCCCTGCTTTCCTACACTGGGCAGGGCAAGTCAGTTCTCAGCGTCTAGATTTCCACAGCTGCCTTCCAGTAGGCATCTTTTAAAAGACAGTGTCTCAGGTGACACTTTTTTTTTTTTTCTTCTTAAGGGTATCAGGCATGTGGGTCTGTAGAAGCTTCCATATGGTCTGCGATATCACAGGACATATCACTATGTGTGTCATATCACAATGTCATGTCGCTATGACTGGATTTGCTTGAATGCTATTGCAAGTTAGCAAACTAAAAACTTCCTGGGTTGGTCCTGGAAACTATTTTTTCTCCCAGCTATTTTTAAAATGTTTTGCATTTTATTTTATTGAAAATCATCTGCTGTAGCAATTCAACATTTTTTTTTTTTGTTTATTTCTGTTTTGTGTCTCTTGCTGGATAAGTACATAACTGTGACTAAACATAAGAAGGGAGAATGTAGCAGAAGGCAGGACTTCCTTTTCCATTGGCACAGGCATGGAGGAGAACACCAGAAATTTGGACATCAGGTTTGAGTTGAAATTTCCCATTGGGTGTATGATCCAGCAGTAAACAAATCTGTCAGTGACTGTTTAGAAAGGAACGGTCTGTAAATCAAAGCAAGGATTTGATCAGAGTTGTTCTGAAAATGTCTGGTGTGTAAAAGCAGACATTTGTAAACTCCTGAATTCTCAACACCAGGGATCCATACCACAAGCAAGGAGATTCAGGTAGGATGCTGTTTTCACTGAAACATTCGTAATGCTACTACTTTCTGATCCAGTAGTTGTCTGCTATGGATAACACAGGTGAGTCTATATTGTGAAACTTAGTAACGTGGTAATCAACACTAACTTCTTTCTATCTGAACTTCTTCAAAGAAGCAAGACGTAAGTAATTGCTACAGTCAGGGTTCTAGGTTAAATAATTCTGGGATGTGTATGGGAATGATACATTCCTAATTTTAAGTATGGAAATTTTATATCACACATGAAAGAAGAATAGAAAGGATTCTTCTTCTGCAATGATGTAGAACTGGTATTGCATGAAACTCCTGGAAAATAACTCGATACAGATACAATTTTTTCTTAATTAGCCTGAATTAAGGCAATGCAGAGGGGAAGACAGATCAAAGCTGCAGCACGATGTTTTGGTATCAGGATTCTTGAATTACTTCAGTTGATGGAAGGAGCAAATTATATTAGCACTTTATATTGAAAACAATCAGAACAGAGATATGAGATACCAGTGCTAAAGTCTTGTCAAAGCTATACAGCATTCTGAACCAAATCCAAGTCTGCAGCAGGGGGAAGAAAAGCTGAAGTGCTGACTAGCCAGGAAATAACACAGCGTCAAGAAAAAAATCCAGTGTCCAACTGAAACATTATGTTAAGTCATATGATACAGATTATGAAATGCCAAGAGAAAATCTGCCCCCCTCACAGTTTAGAAAATGGACTAAATAAAAGTAGCTGTGTGGGTAAATACTTTTCCCACACTTTGGCATTAAATTGTTAGCTGATCTTTATTCATTTTAACAAAATCAAACTTTCAGAAGTCAGGTAAGGCCTGGGAATTAGCAGCCCAGGGATGTTTTCTGTCAGTTTGTTAAGCCAATAGCTTCAATCAAGTGGAGTTATTCATTGCTGGAATGCAACTGGACCCTTCTTTTGCTGAGCTGATCCATTTTGTGACTCTCCTGTTTACCCCAACTGACTGTACCTCTGCAATATCTCTCTTGCCCCAGCTATGACTGAGGAGACTTAATATGACAAAGCCAATGATAAACACAAAACATGCAATTCAGTCTCATTACATTAATTCATTCTAGGGAAACAAAGCAGACCTTGGAAACAGATTTCTCTAGAGAGCACTACAATTTTAAACAGCAGAAAGCAAAATAGCTATGTTCCCAGGGAAAGTCTGTGCCCCATTTTAAACCACAAGACAAAAAGCAGCTCACATGAAATTATGAGTTGCCTATCTTCTTTCACAGCTGGATGGATGCTGTTCAGCTCAGTTTTCAGTTACAGAGTTGCGGTGGCAGGAGCTGTGGAATTTAAGTTTTATGTAAGACATATGGATGAAAGTCAAGTTGTCCTTTAGATATAATTGTGGTATAGCTGGGTCTTAGGGAAATCCCGTTGTGCTAACTTAGCGAACTAAACTCATTAACTCCCTGGGTGGTCCAGGAACTTCTTCCTGCACAGGAGAGACACCCAGCTGAGCAAAGACATGGGGATAGACCCAGCCGCTCACCACCTCCACAACAAAGGATTTGACTGATTCTTGCAGGAGATCTTCAGGTGAGGATTTCAGACAGTCCTGAGGATTCCTCCCAGGCAGCTCTTGCTGTGCTAAAATTAATTTCTATGCCAAAATGTATCATTTAGTATCCTGGGTGCAGAATCTGGCCCTTCCAGAGACTCCTGGTGGTTCCCGCTGCAAAACTGACGAGACTTCACGCAGATACCATGCTTGTAAATGGAACTGCTCCTTTAGATGCAGAAATGGTCACGTGGGACAGGTTTTTTTATGTAGTTAATACAGCAAGATGCTTTAGTTTAAAATTATCTACAGCAATGGATAATGCATGCGCTGAAGTAGCCATGCGGCATGAGGGACCAGCTGGGGTGTGAGAACTGAGCAGAGAAGTGATATGGGGAGCCTCGTCTCATCCAGCGACTCAGTCACTACTCAGACTGCAGCCAACTGAGAGAGCTGGACAACAGCCTATGCCAAGTTCCCAATCATTATTTTTCTAAAACAAATACTTTGTCCATTTTTTGTACAACACTGCTCAACCAAAAAACAAATCAGCCCTTCCATGCAAGAAATGCTGCATTTAACAATTAGTCTTTGTCTAGGGAAGCCCAACTAAATTAGTTAGTCCTGCTAGAAGTGATTCTGACACAGCAGAGAGGGAACAGTCCTGGAGGGTCCTGGAGTGTGTGGAAGATAACTTCCTGACGCAGCTGGTGAAGAAGCCCACAAGGGAAGGTGCCCTGCTGGACCTGGTGTTTGCTAATAGAGAAGGTCTTGTAGGGGATGTAATGGTTGGAGGCTGTCTTGCGCATAGTGATCAAGAAATGATAGAATTTTCAGTCCTTGGAGAGGCTAGGAGGGGGGCTAACAGAACTGCCACTTCGGACTTCTGGTGGGCAGACTTTGGCCTGTTTAGGGACTTGGTTGGCAGAATCCCTTGGGAGGCAGTTCTGAAAGGCAAAGGAGTCCAGGAAGGCTGGACACTCCTCAAGAAGGAAGTCTTAACCCATCTGAGGAACGCTAAAAGGCGCAGGAACGGGCCGTCCCCGTGAGTCGGAAATCAAGCCGGTGGGGAAGAAGACTGGCCTGGCTGAACAGGGAGCTCTGGCTGGAGCTCAGGATAAAGAAAAGAGAGTTTATGATCTTTGGAAGAAGGG
>NW_010163198.1:0-10634 GCF_000695765.1 Mesitornis unicolor | reverse complement strand
GATAGCAGCAGTCAACCCAAGAGGAATTCATCCTCTACAGCTGTGACAAATGGATGTCACACATTTAGTTGAATTTGGAAAACTTAGATATATTCATGTATCCACAGACTGTTAGTCTTCTGCTGTGTGGGCGACAGTGCAAACAGGAGAAACAAGCCGACATGTTAAAAAAACATCTTCGATCTGCCTTCATGGGCTTAGGGGTTCCGTGGGAAATAAAACCAGACATTGGACCAGGTTATACTAGCAAGGCGTTATCTGAATTTTTCCAACAATGGGGAATCCAACATCGTACTGATATCCCTAATTCTCCCACAAGTCAAGCTATCGTAGAGCGCATTAATCAGTCTCTAAAGCGCCAGCTTCAAAAACAAAAAGGGGAAGAGAAAGAGTTAATGCCCCATGAGAGGGTACAAAATGCTGTATATGTATTAAACTTCTTGCAGTTACCAAAAGATGAAAACGTACCACTAATATTAAAGCATTTGCAAGGACTTCATGCAGAAAAAGAATCAATAAATGCAGAAGAAAATGTTAAGGTACAGGTAAAATATCCTCATTCAGGAACATGGGAAGGACCCTATAAGCTGTTAACATGGGGAAGAGGGTATGCTTGTGTTTCTACAGATGGCGGACCCAAGTCGGTTCCTGCTCGCTGTATTCGGCCTGTTATGGATGGTTCATGCAGTGAAGAATGGATAGTTCAACAGCCGAATCAAGAGTTGGAATTGTTAGGATCAGTCATAATGGATGCTTGTGTGATGTTTAACTATACCTATAGCACCACCCAAAAGGGTCAGAATGTAAATGCTATTTTGCCTGTGTATAAAAACGCTACAGCCTGGTGTAATTTCACCTTCTCCAACACTGAAGCTTAATGGTGGGCCATGTAGCCTTGGGTGGCTTACATTACTAACACCCCTGATGGGACACTGCTTTTGGGCCTCAATGGATCTGAGATCGCAGGACCTCCAGCCGGCACCGAGTGATTCTTGGAGAGAACCTCTGATCCCCATACCAAAGAGCTCTAAGCAAGACCTCAGGGAAGGTTATAGTCTGTGGAATACCCGGGTATTGAGATTTGATGTGTGTATTAAATTATCGGTAATTAGTTTTAGGATTCGTGTGATAAGTGTGGTTGCTATCTCTGGTAGAAACTGAATTGTTGGTTAGCAAAATAGAGCAGTGTGATATTAGACGTAGATTCAGTTAGGCATGCTACATTACAAAATAGAGCAGCAATAGATTTTCTGTTACTGGCCCAAGAGCATGGAAGTGAGGATTTTGAAGGAATTGCAAGTAGATGGTGGTTGGGACTGGTTGAATTGTTTGTTTAATGGATGGGGTTTTTCAGGATGGATTTTTTCTCTGTTGAAAACTGGGTTGTTAATATTGGTAATAATTGTCGTTGTGCTCCTAATGTCGCCATGTCATATCTCTGTTGCAAAGGGCCCTGCAACAGGCTGCACAGGCAATATTTGTCGCTCAACAACAAGAAAAAGGGGGAGATGTGGGAACATTTCTTGAGCAGAATGGACATGACTATATGATGTTGAAGTAGTAATTTAGAATGATCATCTTGGGGTGACATAGGGGATGGAGAGTGAGGAGGTGTGACAATGAGGCAAGAAAACGACCTGAAAGTAAACCAACTGGAAGCGGAAGTAAACCAGCCAGAAGCAGATGTGGGCGGTGACACGTGTGTAAGATAATAACCAATCATGTATTAGCTTAGGCAATATGGACACATGTGTAACCAATAGAAATGCTTATGTAGGATGACTAAGGGATTTTAAACTATAAAAGCACAGCTTCTGATAGAATTAAGGTCTTCACTTAATAACTCTTATGGAGTTGTCTGGAGTCCGTTATGTGTCTCCCCCTCAAAAACAGAGCAGCAGCATATTTTCACTAGTATAAGCTGCTATAGATCTCCTAATGTCAGAGCTATGACAGTTTCTACCTGCTGAAAATTTGTTTGTAGTGCAGTAAGCAAACTGTAGTGCACGTCAGGGGAAAAAAGATGGATCCCCAGGTGCTTATTATGTAAGTGCATGTTTACATAATTTCTTGAAATGCAAGTGAAGCTCATCTAAAATTTTGTTTCTGTTATCTTCATAATCCAGCACAGATTTGCATCTTAAGATATAAAATTTTAATTTAGAAAGTTTCAAATCCTTAATGAACAGATTGCCCTTTGTTTTGGGAATGATACTCTATTCCCAAATTTAATATATGAATACTACATTTCTTTAGGTATTATGTTAATGACTAACTTGCAAACCTTTGAAAATAAAGTATTTGTCAGCAAAATAACACATTCAAAGTTATATTTTTGTGAAATATCACTGCAATACAAATTAAGTGCACTTGTTTCAAAACAAATTAGAAAGTATTAAAGAAGTATGTATAAACAATACCTGTATGATGAAATACAGAATGGCACAAGGGGCAATAGAGGAGATTCTATATTAAGAGTTCTTGGTTAATAAATACAAATAGAGCAACTGTAGCCATACTTTCAACTCTGTGTCAAGATTCACCTGAAAGTATTATAATTCCTAAGAAATCTGTGCAACACTTTTTTTTTTCTTAATCTTGTAATCTTTAAATATCCAGAACTCTTACTGAGATGGCAAGAAATGCATTAGCAAGAGTTTTGTACCTGTAACACTTAAGTAGATTTCGTGGCAAATATGAAAGATTTTCAAAACTATTTGAGCTCTATTTGCTTCTTATCAATTGCATGCTAATATGAAAATATTTACTCTATTTTTTGATAGCATAGCTACAATCCAATACTTCAAGAAGTTACTCAGAATATATATCATGGACTAAGTCTCTTCTGAATTAAAAAAATGTTCTCAGAAATTATGGTAACATTAAGTAAAGAGAATAAATGCATTTCTGCTCCTAGAACACTATCTCATTTGCCCTAGTTTGGGGTACAGACAAATTCAGACAGCCTGGTAGCATCCTTACTCCATTCCAGTTACAATTCTTGCCATAAAAACATATTGATACATAAATGCTTTTAAAATTGTCTGCAATCTAGAAATATAGCCCTTCATAATAGATTCCGAAATCTGCCCATGTGTAGAAAGACAGTAACGTAGAGAGAGGCACTGAAAACTGATAATATTTTTAAAGTGCATAAAGGAAGTTATGGTGGGCTGACTTTGGCTGGCAGCCAGACATTCACCCAGTCACTCTTGCAGTCCTCCTCAACAGGTTGGTGGAAGAAAGAAGATGGAAAAGCACACGGGTCAAGATAAGACAGGGAGATCACTCACCAGTTACCATCATGGCCGAAACAGATAACACAACTTAGGGAAAATATTTTTATTGCCATTTATAATAGAGTTGGATTGTGACAAACAAAACCAGAAAGCTACAACACCTTCTTCCCAACTTCCTTTTTCTCAGGATTATGGTTGTGACAATGCACCAGTAATAATGGCAATTACAAAAAGTTTTCAAAACTATTTGAATTCTACCTGTGCCCTGTAAATAACATGCTAATATGAAAACTCCTTCACTTCTTCATTCCTAACTCCTCTGGGAACAGGGGTTATGGTCAGCCCACAACACATCCTCTCTGCTGCTTCTTCCTCCTCATATGTCTGCGCTCCTTCAGAATGGGTCCTTTAGGATAAACCTGTTTCTGCATGGCATTCTCTCCATAGGCCACAGTTCCTGTCAGGAGAACCTGCTTCAGCGTGGGCTGTCCATGGGCTTCCTTCAGGGCATCTCCATTTGCTCCAGCATGGGGGTTTCCAAGTGCAGCACCATGGATATCTGCTCCAGTGTGGACCTCCATGGGTTGCAGAGAAACACCTGCTACAGCACCTAGAGCACCTACTCCCCCTTCATCTTCTCTCACCTTGGTGTCTGTAGGGCTGCTTCTCTCACATTTTTTCTCACTCCTTTCTCTGTCACCCTGCTGAACAGTATTTTTTACCTTTTCTTAAAAAGTTTCCATAGAGTTGCCACTGTCTTGGCCAAGGCGCTCAGCTGTGCCTTGTGGTGAGTCCACTGAAACCAGCTGCAACTGTCTGCATCTGGCACAGGGCAGTCTCAGCCTGTCTTCACAGAGGCTGCACCTGCAGCCACCTACTGCCACTACCACTACACACATACACCCTATACAGAAGTGAAAAAGTTAAGACAGCATTTCCTCTGATCTCTCTCTAAATTACTAAAACAAACTATCTCCTTGCTTAATCTTGAAAATTTTTTGCACCTTTTCCAGCTTGCTTTGTTTTCAGGTATTTACTCCATTTTAGCTTTGGTCCTTTCATATCTTTCTCTTCACGTTTGCAACCCATAAAAACATGAGCACCAACTCATCTCTGGATGGACAACACAGATGATAAAACCTGTGAAGAAAAAGAATTACAATTAGCCAAGTGTTTTATCCATTAAGCTGCAAAAATGTTCAAGAAACACTTGTTGTATATAAGGTAGCTGCTTCCTGTACAATTCCTAACAATATTTACAGTATCAGTTTCCCTAGTCTCCACGTGATAGTCTTGAGAAGGGTATTCATCTCATCTTGAACTCTTCATGAATAGAGAAGTGGATCAGAATTGTAAATCCACTAGTTTCTCTCAATCCTTTGTCCAGAGCTTTGTCACACATAGTAAGAGTAAAGAGCATTGTTTCCATCAAAGTCATTAAAGAGGCAAGAATTAGGATCTATAAAGCACAATACAAACATGAGATCAATAACAGGAATACACAACTTGCCACCAACACACAAATGAATTTTACTCCTGGCATCCACTAATCCAAAGAAAACACTGAAATACAACTTTACCAAACAGTGGAAATCACCCTATTTTTTGCTTAGTGTGTTACACTAATTTGTAACAAACATTATTCTACTGAATCTATTATGCAGTTTACATCACTATTCAAGATGACACAGGATCTTTATTTTCTCTACATGTTGTAGGACAGGGCCTGGGGAGCAGGACCCTGAGTGCTGCTCAAGTCATGACCATAAAAGGGGTAAACAAGGACTGGAAAAACAGGTATTTCAACCCTGAGAAAAGCAAGTTCCAGGCACCCTGCTGAGAAAGCCATCAGGGGCTCTGCCTGAAAGGCAAGAGGTGTTTGTTAGAGTAACAGTGCATCACTGACCAATCAAATGCAGCCGCGCGCAAAAGAACCAATCAGTTTAAAATACGCAGCCAATGTAAGCATATATAAGGAAGCAACTGCACACAATAAACTGACATTTTGCTTGCATCAAGCTGCGTCCCGTCTCTCAATTGCCGCTCATGTGATTTCCATTCTAAATATTTGAGAGTTAGAAATAGCACACTGCAATCATTACTTTTAGATGACTGTCCTGTAAGACATATCTTTCACTGTTATTACTATTAATTGAGGATGTTATGAACGTTAAACTTAATCATTAGAAAATCATTGGTTAGCTAACTGGCAAAACAATATATTTATCTCTCTAGCAGAAGCATTTGTGCATATACTTAGTTTTAAGTACATGACTTATTTCTAAATTACTTCTAAAATCTACACTTAATTCCACTATTTTTCATTATTTATCTAGAATGAAGTGTGCTACCTTATCTGCTTACATATTAATTCAATCTGATACTGTCTTCCATTTCACTGAAAGCTAGGTTCACGTGAACTCTGCTTTTAAATTACCTGACCTCAAAGAGAGAAACTTGGTTCACGATTGCAGGTCTCCAGCTGAAGGAAGATTTCTTAATAGCTTTGTGATACAGCATCCCTGAAACTGGTTTGCTTCTCCTTTTGTAACATATTTTCATATGTACAAAAGAACACCTGATACCAAATGCCGAAATGTCACTTCTATTTTGACTGAAAAAAAAAGTAAAACACATGAGAACAAGAAGCATCCAGTTTATTAAAGTCAAAACATGAGGAGAATTCACCTGCTAACACATTTGGGAAGTACATATTTGCTTTCAAATTTCAGTTCTAGCCTTTCTGAAATGTGCTGTAGGAAACACTGGAGATCAATCATCCACACTACAGAATAAGTACAGCTTGAGAAGCAGCAGTGAAATATTTCCTTTGTGTCCAAATTCTGTTCTAGACAGTAAGACCTTGTTATTTTGAGACTCGGGATTTTGATGAAAGTGTATCAACATGAAGAAAACAACCACATATTAAATAACACCATGGAATACAGTTGATCAATATTTTTAGAGGCAGTATGGTTACTAAACAATACATTGCAAATATTCACATAAATTTTAAGAAATTATGCAAACCAACCTATAAAAGTCTACAACAATGATTTCATAAACAAAGACCAAAAAAAAGGATGCTGAAGCTTATATTATTGATCAATAGTGTTGCTATTTATTAGCCATCTGACAGCTTGCTTTAAATGTGCATGTGGCCCAACCTGTTTAATAATACAACTCAAACATTTAAATATAAAAGAAAAAATCCCAAATACCTTCACTTTTGGCTAAGCCACTAGACATCTCATAATTCTGAGAAGAACTAAAAGACCAAATCAATTGACTGCAGTGCCCAAAGATGCTTATCCTAAAATAAACAGCAAAGCAAGAAACCTCTTTTGAAGACTTCCATCTTCCAGAGAAAGAAGGAAAACTCATGTGCTTTGGTATCCATGTAAGAAAATGCCATAGATATGATACTGCAAGCAAAGCCTGCAGTCAAGCAGAACAGAAAATATCTTAACACCTCTCATTTCAACTTCTCATATCAAGCCCTTCCTGGACTTTACTCCTGTGTGAGTGACTTGCAGGATTCTTTAGCCAGTTTAATGAGCAGTGTAAGAAAATGTCGATTTAAAAATACTGAGAAAGGACAGCATCTAGGGGCACTAGCAGGGTGAGTCTGAATATGACCCTTACTCATTTTATCTCTTTATACAGCCACCTGAAACACAGATTATTTGATTACTTTTATTATCTTATAATAAAACATAACTACTTGTAAGTTTACCAGACACTGCTAACTCTTTATGAATTACCTTTGTCCCAAGACTGTTTCAAAATTAGAAATTCCCTATGGCAGAAATAGCAGTCTTGGTATAAATTTCTAGGAAGTACTAGAAAAATTTGTGTTAAAGATCTGTGCCTGTATTTCCAGTCAAATTTTGTACTGCTGGTGATTTAAAGAAATGTAAAGATAACAAAGAAACAGACAAATGTAACTGGTTAAAGTAATTTATCACAAAAGACAAAGAGCAAATGTTGCATTGCTTGTTCTATTTCAGAGAGGATTTGTCTTGAAAATCACCTTCTTTTTTTTCCTTACTCAGGTTGCTGGTGTAGCTGGACACTTAGATTAAAAATTACCTAACAAACAGTCCCTGAGACACATTTGATCAAAACCTGCTTCATCTTCAGTGAACACCTGAGGATAAATTAGTTAAAAGCTCGACAGATTCAACACATGGCAAAGAGTCTTTTGTTGGCAGTGCTTTAAACTGCCATGAGGAAAGGTGCATCAGTGAATCAGATGTCAGCAGAGGGAAGAAAAAAAGGCACTATTAGTTGCATGATAGAAAAAAATGTCAGATACAGAATCTCAAAAGTTCAGAAAACCACCAAATTTTCCAAATTAGTTAAAAAAAATCTTAAGAAAACCTTAGATATGGGTGGAAATATATAATCTAAGAGTTATTTTATGTGTAGTAAGAGTTTCACATCACATAAGTCTATTTTTAAAATAGCATTTGATAAGCTCATGAACAGGATTATATATTGTGTTTACATCTAATAGCAGAGGTCTGTAATTGATGATCCAAAGAGTTCTTTTCGGTTCTATTTCCTACATTCCACTGGCATACATCAATGCAAGAAATGTCAAGGACTATTCATATACAAGTGGATTGGGTTTAACAAAGTATGGATTAGAGACTCCAAACAAAAAAAGCATGGTATGTTTGCAGGCTATCCACATGTATAACAGAAAAAAAAATAAGCAACATTGCCTGAATGATTCTATTATAATACTAATAGCCTCTCCATCATTTGTTGTTTTTTCATTTTAGTTAAAGCCATAAGCAACTCCTCTCAAGCTGAACAGCAACTCAGGTGTTTCTTCTACTACCAAGATTTTCACTGTATTTAAAACCGTCAGTTACAGTCTGGCTTTACTATAAATCAGAGGTTGCCAGCTTTGGGGTGGTCTTGTACCAACAACCTTAGAATTCGCTTGGACTGAAGATGTCCTTAAATATTTGACCAATTTATGATAATAAATAATAAAAAAGCATAAGTGGGGATTTTGAAAGAGCCTGTGAGTATGGGGCACTTAATTTTCCTTTTCACTTCCCAGTTTTCTTTCATAGCCTTCTTCAGAAAGGGAGCAAAGATTAGAAGCATAAACTTCTCAGTATATTAATTAAATACACTGTATCAGATCAAATACATTCTAAAACATATAGAAAACATTACTGTACAGATGTTCTGAATCCTGCCTTTCCTCCCATGGGCTACTGCCACATCACCCACCCTGCAAGATGGGATGAGTGTGCATATAGAAGCAAACACACCTCTTCACTTCACTATGAAAAAGTCCTTTATAGTCAGGAACATGCACGGGAAAGGAAAAAAAAATAAACTAAAGACAAAAATAAATATTCTATGCTGTTCACAGTTCTATCAAAGAACATAAGCCTACCACAAGGCCATCAGAACTGAGAAGGAACCAGGTGTGTTTGGACCACCTCATTTCCATATTCTGATCAGAAATTCAGATTGTTCTGTGTGCAGAACCCACCTATATATTCTGACTTACAATGTTTTATTCATGGTTAAAGATGCTCAGTGAGTTCATCATCAGTCAGTTTCCTTACTTTATACGTATGAAGCAATGAAAAAATCCATATTGGTAGGTAAAAAGGTATGCAGATGTAAAGGAATTATTTGTCCCTTTTGACTAATCTGACCATGAATTTGTGAGGCAGGGAGGGAACAGCACAGGGCAGAAGACATTTAATTTTCATTACAATCTAACTAAAATTGTCTTAGTACTGCAATGAGTCAACAAACTTGCTTACATCTCTTTGTACTCACAAATTACACCCATATATGTCTGAAACCCTTCCAGCATACTTTTTGTTCCAATGACTAAAAGACTCCAAAATTAGTTTTAAAGCCTTTTTCAAGAGACAGTTTGACTTACTCTCTTTTCAAGTTCTATTCTACTTGCCAAGGCTTTCCAACTTAACTGAATGCTGATGTTCAAGAGTTCAAGCATTTGACTAAGGTAAAAAAGTTGCGGGAAAGGCATGTGGCGATCTACAGCCACAGGCCAGATATGCATATACATGGAGTTACACGGTGGGTGTGAGTTCAGACTATACAGGTCAACTGATGGATAGCAACCATACTGCTAGCCTGATGCTTTGGAAATGTACACTCAGTCAACCTTCTTTGAGCTTGGATTTCTTTCCAAGAGATACAGACCCAGTTGTAGTCCAATAACCTGGCACCTTTCACTTCAGAAATAGTCAAAAGCCAGATATCTATTGTAGAGCTATGCTGGGAATGTCTTACAGCCAATCTCTGTGTCAGAGTTAGGAGGCAAGGTGTAAAGAGTGAGTCTTACTGTCACAGCATGGGAACTTTACAGATTTTTCTTCTGGAAAGAGAAAAGATGAATGGTGATGAGCACCTATACCTTCTGGTGGTAAGACTGAACAATAAAGCCTATTCTCATATGTCTAACTACAATCTCACACTAGAAACACCATAAATAATATTTTCAGTGAGGCTATGAAGATTCTATGCCTGAAAAAGGCAGGCTCCCTCTAAAGAGTGTTATAAAGTAGACGTTAGGAAAGACTGGCTCTATTCCAGGTTCCACTTTTAACACAGAGCTCTCTTAATTAATTTGTAATAGCATTACATTAAATTGTACTGTAACGAGTTTGCAATGGGTATTTTAATGCAAAAGCAGGTTTAGTGAAGGGAGCTAAAAGTAAAAAATATTCATCTGTGTATCCTCATTAATCATAACCTAATTTGGAATTTTTACATTTTCAAATAAAATGGATAACAGGTGTGTTCAGCAAAAAAGGATGTTTTTCTTTTCTTGTGTAAATCTTTAAACTATGTTGTCATGTCAGGGACCTGAAATACTCCATCTTGATGTCAGTTGTCACAATCTGAAGTTATTAATTATATTAAAGAAAAAATATTTTAAATTCCAAAAATTACTTAGCTATAGTGTCTGTTAGTTTTACATTCTGAGACTCCTTAGTGAAATTATCACCCTAACAATTTAACTGCTACACCATGAACATGCAAATGTTAATGTTAAATTGTTAAATGTTAAATCTCTAGCACACGACAGTATCTGTAGGTTTATAAAAGACATGATAAGTCACACACTTCTGGCAAGCACTTCAATAAAATATTTGCCACACATCATTATAAAACCAACTGCATAAAATACAGGAGTGCAACACATTACATTCTTGAACCATTCTGATTTGCATTGTTTAAAAACTCAACACATCTCAAGAGATATGGTTGACAAGCCATCCTGTTTCTATTAAAAAACCCAAAACATTAAAGCACTAGGGAAATTAACTGTCTGCAAAACTATTCCAAATGTATAAAAATCACAGAATCACAGAATCACAGAAT
>NW_010163197.1:0-16191 GCF_000695765.1 Mesitornis unicolor | reverse complement strand
AGGGCCGGAGGCGGGAGGGGTCGCTGGGCTGCAGCTGGGAATGGGCCCGCTGCTGAGGCGGCAGCGGAGTCGCTCAGCCAATAGAATAATAGAATCATTAGGTTGGAAAAGACCTTTAAGATCATCGAGTCCGACCGTTATCCTAGCACTGCCAAGGCCACCACTAAACCATGTCCCTAAGTGCCACATCTACACATCTTTTAAATATCTCCAGGGATGGTGTCTCTAGTAGGCTTCCACACTTCCCCCAACAGCCTGTTCCAGTGCCTGACAACCCTTTCGGCAAAGAAATTTTTCTTAACATCCAATCTAAGCCTCCTCTAGCACATCTTGAGACCATTTTTTCTCATCCTATCATTTTTTACTTGGGAGAAGAGACGAACCTCACCTCACTAAAATTTCCTTTCAGGTAGTTGTAGAGGGCAATAAGGTCTCCCCTCAGCCTTCTCCAGGCTAAACAACCCCAGTTCCCTCCGCCGTTGCTCATAAGATTTGTGCTCTAGACCCTCACCAACTTTGTTTCCCTTCTCTGGACGTGCCTCACTGCCTCAATGTCTTTCCTGTAGTGAGGGGCCCAAAACTGAACACAGTATTTGAGGTGTGGCCTCACCAGTGCCGAGCACAGCGCGGTGATCACTTCACTGGACCTGCTGGACATTTTTTCTGATACAAGCCAGGATGCCATTGGCCTTCTTGGCCATCTGGGCACACTGCTGGCTCATGTTCATCGGGCTGTTGACCAACACCCTGCTCAGATCCCTCTGTAGAGCCTTTCTACCCTCAAGTAGATCAACATTCCCACTCAACTTGATGTCTGAAAACTTACTGAGGGTGCACTTCATCCAGATCATAAACAGAACTGGCCCCAGCACTGAGCCGTGGGGAACACCACTTGTGACCAGCCTCCAACTGGATTTAACTCCATTCACCACCACTCTCTGGGCCCAGCCATCCAGAAAGTATTTTACCCAGCAAAGAGTGCACCCATCCAAGCCACAATCAGCCAGTTTCTCCAGGAGAACCATGTGGGAAATGGTGTGAAAGGTTTTACAAAGTCCAGGTATACTACATCCACAGCCTTCCCCTCATTCACTAAGCGGGTCACCTGGTTATAGGAGGAGATCAGGTTAGTCAGGCAGGACCTTCCTTTCATAAACACATGCTGACTGAGCCTCATCACCTGGTTGTGCTGTATGTGCCGTGGGATGGCACTCAGGATGATCTGCTCCATAACCCTCCCTGGCACTGGGAGACTGACAGCCCTGTAGTCCCCGGGATCCTTTTCTTCTGCCAGCATGTAGGAGCCAGTGAAACTTAATGCTGAAAGATTTGGGTGTTTATGGGTTTAAATGGAGTTCTGAGGATTTTGAGCACAATCTAGCCACTTTAGCTCTTTGTTCTCTTACCCGATTGTTCTCTTTTCCTGTTCTTTATGTAGATTTTCTACACCATTATTTTATACCTTGATCACAAAGGGATAAGAAGCACCTGCTGCCACCAGGGATACCTCTTACATACCAAAGCATCATTCTGAATCAGTTTTTATTGGCCCAATTGGTACAAGTTCACAGTGAATTCCATGTCTGCATTTTAAAGAACATCTGCAATTCTGTCACTCTGCAAATCCCCATTTCAATGGCCTACAAATGTAAGAGTGAACAGGAAGGGCAGCACTTTTCATGTGAGAGGGAACATTGTCGTTCCAAGGAAGATCTGTGTCAGAGCTTCCTTGCTAGTATGTGTCACACATCAGCAGTTGTCAAAGCTGGGTTCTTCTGTGGCAAGAAGTGGAGCTGTAGCAAAATTATTACAACTGGTGTTTTGTAGTTAAAATTTGAGAGAAAACAGATAAAATGTGTTTTCACCTGATGTATTTAGATGGCACACACTGCAATATCAGTTGTGCGATGTTCTTGCTATTCTGACTTGTGGCCACCAGATGTCACGCAGTGGCCACTGCTGCTAAAGGTGTCTTAAGGATTTCGAGAACTAACTACAGTTACTGCTGACTTTTTGTGGGCTTTACTCAAAGACTGGCATTTTAATGAATTTGTATGTTGCTGAATCAACTATATGATTTGGGGAACTTTAGTACTTTTCAGTCATCTGAAAGATGAGAGAAATCTAAAGAGCTTGTTTTATTTTTTCCAGTTTAAACAAGCTTGTCACGATAACCTCTTTTTGATAAAACGTGGTATTTTCAAAATGAACCCTATTATAAATTATTAGAATTTTTTTTTGTTAATGCTCTATATGCAAAAAGTTTAGTTGTGGCACTTCTGTGATTTGGGACGTACACAGTGAAACTTTCCCTGTCTTCTCTCCAAGGGCTTTTATGGCGCATTAATTAAAAAGAAATAAAAGGGAAAAACAAACAAACAAACAAAACCCCAGACAAAAGCAAAACAAAAACAACAAACAAACAATCCCCCCCCCAAAAAAAATCAACCCAAAACCAAACCAACAACAAACAGAACAGGTAAACTGCTGTAGACCTGGATATACTTTGTATTTGGTATGGTCTACTCCAAAGCATAGGAAAACGCAGCACATAGTACATGCCATATTGCAAGGGCTTTATGTTCTCTAGTGACCAGTTCCCTCATGCTCCTAAATATAGGCAACTTACACTTGCCTGAGCACCTCTAAAGGGCATGCTACCACTGAGGCGATGGAAGCGGAGGGGTTCCTCTAGAAGTATTCCCTGTGCACTCACAACAGCATAACTAGCTTGGATGGTGTGGTGCAGACCTGGAATGGCAGAACATTCTGGATGCAGAAGGACACTTCCATAGAGATCTGTGCAGAACTGATCCCACAATCAAAGGCATCCATCCCACAAGCACTGGTCATTGCCATGGGCTTCTTTACGGATTTCTGCAAGAAACCCACTTAATGATGTTTCAGATCTGTTGAAACCGGTCAGATGAGGATGCATTGACTAGCAGAGCTGCTGTGAGGTGCCAGCACCACTGCAAAAAGTAGTTTGCCCTGGTTATGAGATATACAGACTTTCAGAAAGCTTTGCACTTACGGGTTTCCTTACAGGAAATCAAGGAGAATTCTTTGCCCTTTCTACCTATGAGTCCTCAGAGTACTTGTATAGGACAAGGTTGTTTCAGTAGTGCTGAATGGTTTGACTGATCATTGTAGCAGCATCACTAAAGCTAATGCCAGCTTGTATTGATAAGAAAATGGCCCAGAAACATCCACTGGCACAACTGCTTCAACTTGGTTTTTTCTCATGAGTAGGCAGAAGGCTGCCAGCACTGCTACTAGCAATAACACTGATAGTGTGTATATACTGAGGATGGGACCCATTCTCCCCACTGCCCATGCTTACCTCCTGAGATCTTACTTAACCTCTACTGCTACAGCTCTTGAAGCAAACCATTGGTCAGTTAGACTGCATAATCACCATTTTGTTGATTACTAATGACAACTACTAAACAGATTAAACATTTACTTTTTACTATTATTCTCTCATGTATAATATAAGAAACACAGGTACCTGACTCAGGCATATCTGTTCCACTTCATAGACTGAAAACTGAACACTGTCGAACACTCAAGTCTTTTGCTGGGTCTAGATACAAGACATTAAGTAGAGAATAAAACACAGTAAGTTACAAGTGAGTGAGATCACTTGCTATTTAGAGTATCCTCCTGCTTAAACATTCTAACAAACTGCTGATGCAATGTCATTGTTTAGATAGTTGTTCTGTCATCCTTCCCACCCAGGGAGGGGAAGAAGGAAAAGGAAAGGAGACCCGTGGGTTGAAATAGAAACAGATTTAATAAAATAATAAAAACCAATAGCAATAACAGTATTCATATAAAGTACACAGAGTTATACTCAGCTGATATAGTGATTGCAAGCTGTGACGGTCACAATGAGCAGAGGACTAGGCCTCGGGAGTAGAACGATGGGCAAGGCCCTCCTGGGATGACAGCAATCGAGGAAAGAGGGCCATCCCTAGCAAACTCCCCATTTTATAGTGAGTGTGATGTTTATGGTATGGAATAATTTTCATTGTCCAGCCTAAGGTCCACTTGGGGTCAACTGCCCTGGCTTTTGTTCCCCCCAGCTTCTGCACCTGTTTAACTCAAAAACTGCTAAAGACCTTGACCATCACATAACATTGCTGGTCGAAAATTAAAACAAAGTGTCTTAGCAACTTTGTTCCCATGAAATCAAGTACTGTAGTCTGTGCAGAAATGCAGCCTTCCTGAATAGAACACTGGTTCTATGATTCTATCCCAGGAGGTGTAGTTACCACACATGTAGTTACTAGATACAGATGCAGCAAGATACATTGTATAAAGCATGTAAGGTTATAAAGACAATAGTTCTACAGGTAAATGAGGCTCTGCTGCTGAAGAAAGGAACTTGGCTGGAGGTAAATGCATGACATATAGTGTAACTACTGAACAAATTAAACCTGAAGTGAATGCTGACTTTGCTGTTAATACGGCTATAAGTAATGAATCCAAATCCAAACATTAAAAATAATTGCTAGGATGGAATGTCAAAGCAGGCACAATAAAAAAGAAATTACCTCCTTTGGCATGTTATTTTCCACATTGTTATCTAATGCTTTAAGTTGCATCATCAACTCAGCAGAATTGACCAGTCTAAATTGGGAGGGGAAGAGCTCAACAAACATATTTCCAATTCCAAAGATCCTCAAGCAGTATTCCCCCATTTTGATCATCATCATCAGACAATTCACAGTGACTCATTGCCTAATGGCATCCAAATCAAATCACCTGTTAGGGAGTACATATGGAATGTGAAGATGCTTGTAAAGAACAAGATTATAATTAAAGATGCACTAATTCTAACAGAAATAAAAGAAATGGAACAGATGTCTTACATATTTGTGGGCAGTTATGTTTTTATGTAATGGTAGTGGAGATGAAGAAACAGAATCACTGTATAATTTAGGTTGGAAGAGACCTCGGGAATCCTTTCCTGACTTCTAGGTCAACACCCTTCTCAAAGCAGAAGTAACTACAAAGTCAGATCGTGTTGGTGAAGGCAAATAATGCCAACATTTGGTTGCTGAAAAGTTACCCAAAATAAAATGTGAAATAGTATTTCCCTGTATATTTTGCCATAACTGTGATAACTGATAGTCATTGCTTTGATCACATGGAACAAATTTAATGTTGCTTTCATAGAATTGGTATTTTATGGCACCTACATGTACACAAAGTAAGGATCATTCATACGTATAACAAAGAACCATGGCAGGTGGACAAAAAAATCCTGTTATTCAGGCATGGGTGAATAATGTAAATTCATGTAAAATCCTGACTCCAGTAAATCAATGGCAAAACACACAAATAAATGTAAAACTTACCTAACTGATTCCAGTTCTGTTTTATGAGGAACTGATCAGCAATCACTATTGATGTTTTCCCTTCATTTCCCTAACAGTTTTCAGTAGAAAGCAAAACATCTTGTTTTAATTTCTTAGCTATTGTCTTTTGAGTACGTAAACAAAACCAGATTGTGAGAATCATTAATATACACCTTTTAACATGCAACAGTGAGTAAGAGTCAAATGAAACTCATAATGCTGCTATTTATATCTAGCTAAATAGTTCATTGTTACCTACTCCCAGTGAAGAATTAATTTGATTAATTACATAAGAAGATGATTCATTCATCCAAGACCTGCCTGGAAATATTACAAGCTACAAGTATCACATCTGACAGCACTTAATGTTTAAAAGAATAAAATCTCTTGTGTTTGCTACTTTTTCATAGCCTCATTAAAACATTTTGGTCTTAGTGAGGAGGAGAGGAAATAATTATTTTTTTTAATTTCACAGTATGTATGGAGATTTCTTATGAACATAAATGAGATTATAATCTTTGTTTTTAAATATATTAATAGTGGCAACAGCCATTTGCTCACTTAGCTAGATTTTCACCCCTCTGCATGTTAACTAAGTAATACTTATTTTGTCAAGTATTGTCGCTTATCAAAGAGGAGTGCCTGGTATTCAAAAGAGAGTAGGATGATGATTCCTGACGATTCCCACTTTTTCTGTTGGGAATACTGAAAGAAAGGTTAATGGCTTTGTTAGTACTATCTCAGTATGTGACAGGATTGGCTATCCTATCTATGTTTGATACATAAATTTAGCCATTTATGATTGAGGATCACTACTAACTTAGTGCTGAATCACAGCATGGCCAGGAAGTAAAACAAAAATATAAGGAGGATAATATAATAATCCTGTGCTGTTTCACTATTTGAACAACCTTTAGGTTGTTTATCTTTAGATCAGAGGAAGTTTCACCCTTAGGCTGAACAGAAACCTCCCGTTAATGCTGTTGGGATGTCAGCCTCTGAGACAAGGGCAGTCCCATCCTCAGTACAGGAAGACACGAAGCACCCATGTGTCATCCGGTACTCAACAACTCGCAGAACTGAAACTAGCATTAACTGCTGTTTATTGACAAGGAATCTTTCATACCTTGGTAAGAAGGCTTCTTGCTGTACAGCTTTATATTAAAATCCTTTCAGTAAGGATTTAATTCATTTTCTATGTTACATTTCATAATTTCAAGCCTCTGAGTTAAACTCAGTCATCCACAGATACTCATGACAACCTGGCCTATTGGCTAACTTATGAAACCTGACATACTACTGCAATAATGTATCAACTATCATAGAGTTTCATGGATAACACAATGCTAACTGTGGTGTAGGCACTGCAGCCCAGATTCCCTGCCCATACAAGTCACCATGACTTCAGAAAAGTCATTTTCTATTCTCAGTGAACCTGAAAATGTGTGTTTATCACATCTTACCATAACTGCCTAGACCATGCTTTCTCAAAGGAAATACTGCTGATTTGTAATAAAATACAGGATTTCTCTATTTCAGACAAAATTGTTTTTGTGGTATGACTAGATGATCTTCAGCAGTTTTACCCAACGAAAGACTTTTTCTCAGTGATTCCAAAGTCACTTTGATAATTTTGTACTAACAAAGTCTTGACAACTCCAGTTCTGAAGCTCTGATATATCTTTGTTTCTCTGTTAATGAAGTTTGTTAAGGAGGTTTAAATTTACAAAGACTTTCTAATGAATTTAAAGTCAATATTGGGTGCAAGTTGTTCTCTTTTTCTCTTTTTTGCATTTGCACAACGTTTGTTTTACGAGTTAAGTTGTTAAATCACTCTGACTTCTCAGGAAAAACGTAAGCGTATGATACATATAAAACAGGAGGATGGATGTTAGCATTGATGGGTAAAAAAAATAAAATTCTAAACTCTATCAGATTCCATAAGAAGTATAATTACCAGTGGCCTGCCCAGTGCTGAGAGAGAGACAATCACTTCCCTTGACTTACTGCCCACACTGTGTCTAACGTAACCCAGTAGACACTTGACCTTCACTGCTGCACAGGAGTTTGCTTTTGCCTCTGTTGAACTCCATGATTTTTTCACTGGTTCATTCTCTTATTTGCTGGGATCCCTGTGAATCGCAGCCCAGACAGTTTGTGTCATCCAAAAACCCAACAAGTGTATGTTCCAGCTCATTGTCCAGACTGATGACAAAAAAGTTAAACATGGACCTCATATCGAAGCTGGAGGAATGCCACTAGTTACCAGTTTCCAGTTAGAAACCATTAACCACTACTCTCTGAGCCCAGTAGCCCAGCCAGTTTTTCATTCACCTTGCGGTCTGCCCATCCAGCCCACATCTCCTCAGTTTAGCTACCAGTATACTATGAAAGACTGTGTTGAAAGCCTTGCTTCAGATAGACTACATCTGTAACTCTCCTTTCATCCACAGAGCCAGCCATTTCATCATAGAAGGCAATCAGGTTGGTCAAGGATGATTTGACCTTAATAAATCTCTGCTGGCTGATTCCAGTCATCTTTCTGTCCTCCATGTGCCTGAAATAGGGAGGACTTGTTCCTTAATTTTCCCAGGAGGTGGCCAGGTTGTAAGTCTTCCTTCTTGGCTTTTTAAAATATTCATGTAACATTTGCATTCTACCAACAACCGAGGACTTCCCTCAGTTGCCACAGCCTTTCAAAGATGATAAAGAGGAGCCTCACAAAGACATCAGCCATCTCAACTTCAGTGGAAGTATCTCTTCTGGTCCCATGTCCAGAATTACTTAAATTCTCTCTAATTTATCCTTTTGTATGGTGGGTAGTACCTCATTCCCCCCAGTTTGCTGCTAGGCACAGAGACCTGGCCTTGCCAGTAAAAAACAAGGCGAAGAAGGCATTACGTGCTTCAGCCTTGTCTACACAGTTTGTCACTAGGTCCTTTCTAGCCTGTGTGCACTATCTAGCAGTGAGTTTGGATTTTCCTTCACCTTTCTTTTGAGGCTGCTTATCTGTAGAAGCCCTTCTTGTTGCCCTCTACATTCCTTGGTGGTTTCAACCTCAGTCATGTGAGGCTTTCCTAATTTGACTCTTGCATGCCTGGGTGATGCTCCCAGATTTCCTGGTCGCATGTCGCTGCTTCCACTTTCTGCACGCTTCCTTTCTGTGTCTGAGCTCAGCTAGAATTTCCCTCTCCAGCCAACCTGGCCCCCTGCCATATCTGACCATCTTCTTGTGCAATCACAATGTACTATTCCTGTGCTTCAAGGAGATTTTATCTGAAGATCAGGTCTAATGGGATCTTTTTGTTTCTTACCTCCTCAGGGATTTCTGCCTACTCATTCCCTGACCAAGCTGAAGTCCACTCCTCTGAAGTCCAGGTCTTTACTCTGCTACATACCCTCTTCACTTTCCTTAGCATCTAAAATTCAACCTGTTTCTCCACTTCTTTTCAGGCTTTGATCTCCATACCCTGATGAACCTGCTTAAAAGCCTTTCTCAACAGATTAGCAATACTGTTGGGAAAGATGCTCTTACGTCTCTTTCTCACCTGGGTGCCATCACTCCCCACCAGTCCTTGTTCCCAGAAGACGGTCCATGGGCATAAAAGCCAAAGGCCCTGTCTGTGACATCAGCCACACTGGCTTTGATCTGCAAGATATATCCTGTCCTGCTGAGGCCATCTCCTTGACTGTTAAGATCAAAAAGGAACACTACCTTGTCCCCTTTAGCACAGCTTAAAGCACAGCATTCATCTTTGATCTGCTTAAGGTCTTGCAACACTTAGGGACAGATAGGCGAGCAGAAATAAATAGTAGTAGTGCAAAGACAGTAACAGATAGTAGTAGTCCAAAGACACCATTGGTTCTTCTGCTGTGTCCCACATCAGGGTTCAGGGCAAGCAGTCAGCTTCCTGACAGCAGGTCTGACCTGCAGGTGGGTATTCTGGCCCCCAGAGAAGGAAGTCTCAGCTGCTGTTACCCATTGTTTCATCCTTATGGAAGTGGTTCCAGCCAGTTCGGGCTTTTTGTTGGATACTGCTGGAATTCCTTATGAAATTCTATTCTAACTTTCTATCCCACGTAAATTTTACTGTCTTGTTACATATCATAGCTAATCAATAAAACTTTTAAATCAAAACCATCTTAGTAGTGATGTTTAAGGAAGTCCATTGCTTGTTTCATCTCACATTGATTATTCTTTTTCTGTTGGTCTATGACTTTTTTCTCTCATCTGTAAGCACACAGTTTCCTTGATAACTTATTGGGAAGGGCATAGTTATAAAGACTGAATAAATTTTAGCTTAGTCATTCTCCTTCATCTACTTTTTTGTAGACCAGTTAGTAGATAACTCCATAATTATTATTTATTGACGGGAGAAATTCACTGACCTGCATTCTCACAGTCACTCTCTGTGCTTGTTTTAAATATTGCGTCCTTATTCTCTGGGATCACAACTGATTATCATGGGAAAAGCAAATGCTGACAAACAGCTCTGCCACTTCATGCTTCTACTCCCTGGGATTCCCAATAACTTGTTTGCTTCATCAAGCCATTTCAACACCTCCTCTTTTGGATAACTTTTTATAGGACAGTACAAGGTTTAGAGAAGAGGACAGAGCTGATGGCTGCACAGAGTGGTGCCAGCTGATGGATTTCACGGGGTCTTCACAGAGACAAACGGGCTTTGTAATACACAGGGGACAGGAGGGAGAAGTGACTGTAAACATAACTATGAACAGGCAGTTTCAATTTCCTAGTAATGTTCCTGTATTATCTGCAGATACATAGGAACAGTTACACTTTTAATTACATCTGGTCAGCTTATACTTAATTGCAGATTCTTTAGCACTGAGCTAGGTTACAGCAGACTGGATATCTCTTGGATTTGTCACAGGACACTCATATCCCATGATAATTTAATCAGCTGTGCTTACGCTTCAGTCTTTAGCATTTTGGTTTTAGATGGTAAATTGCTGAAGATAGAGACCTGCCTTCCTGCATGCTTGTACGTTTCCTGGCTCAACTATTAGTCAGTATAAATCATAATAAATAACTGATAATTATGTCTTTAATTTCCAGGGCTACTGATAATGTGATATACTTGGAATCTCTATAAAATAATTAATTTTAAACCTCATGGTAGTTTCTGCCTTCCTTCTTAAAAACTAAAAGAGAAAGATCCTATCCTAACTCACATCATGCTGGCTGATAGGTTTCTATGAAGATACGATGAAAATACAACAGAATGGCATTGCTGATTTAGTCAAATGTAAATTAAAAATTATTGTCCAAGGTAACAGGTTTCCAAATTCATTTCAACCTAGAGAGTAATTAAAATTTAGATCAGGATGCAAAATAATAACACAAGATACAGCTCAGCTTTTGGGCAACCATAAAAGCGTTGCAGTACTATGCAGTCTAACTAGTGTAAAACTGGAAAGGAAAAGAGAAACAGAGCCATAAAATATTAACCTAGAAATATAAACATTCCAGCAAAACTATACCTATTCAAGGAAATATAAGCACATCTTTATATCAAGCAGTAAATTAACAATTTGCAGGTATTATTATGTTACTTTTGGTATTTTTAAATTAATTTATTTATGGTCTTGTTAGTATACCTTTAAAATGTGACTCTTTGTGTGACTACAGAAGAACAGAGTGCTAGAATTAACATTCTATTTTTTAAAAATCAAACTCCAAAGGAGCCTGGAGCCCTCGAGGCACAGGGCAGCACAACAGTACCAATCAACGGCATCCTGCCCTTGTGAGAAGCAGCATCTTCCACCTCACACTCAGTTTGTATCAGTCTACAGGACCACCAAGATGAGAAAGAAAAAGACAATTTGCTACAATGTGGAACGACCTCTCCTCTGAGTAGCATCCACAGCATTTGTTTCAGTCAAGTTATCGAATCTCTTTTCCCCTAGTTCCAGTTACACTTTCAGGAAGGAAGGGAAAAAACTACTTAATGAAAAACCTCAGATACCAAACAAATGCCATAGTGAATCAATGTGGACATTAAGGGAGCTGGTGTGAAAAGCATAGCATACATATACTGTTTTACAGATTTTAGAGTTCAGCTTGAGATCAGGCTCAGAATCTTTATTTAAACTCTTTATGTAAACTGGCAAGTCCAAGCTCTGAAGAAACTAAGAGATAAAAAAATCTACAAAGGAAAAGTTCATCTTTTACAGGAGGGCAGAAGAACACAATACTTGGATATCTGCACTTACACTGCACTTCAATGAAAGGTTGTTAACATTAAGAGAAAAGTTACATCAGACTGTCATTAAGAAAATGAGAAAAGTACTTAGCAGGTAACAGAGAAGGAACCCCTGAAAGAAATGTTTTCTGTGGGACAGTTTGGTTTTTTTGGTTTTGGTTGGTGGTGGTGGTGGTGTTGTTTTTTTGTTTGGTTGGTTGTTTGTTGTTTGCTTTGTTTTGGTTTTTAATTATTATTGTGAACTGATTGGAGAATGAATGAAAACTACCACCACAGTTGTATTAGCAAGAATAAAAGTGATGTCCTACACTGGGAACTCCTGAACATTTCATAACTGATATCTGTTTGGCTATCTGCCTGGACTCATGGGCTGCACCTAGTTGGCATTAAAATCAAACACAGCACTCTCACTGTTAGCATCACAATGGAAGTAGTATATAGAGGTAGTAACTAATAAAGAAGTGGTTCACTTCTACATTAAAAAAAAAGACAACACAGGAAAAACAACACAGGGAAAACAAACAAACAAACAAACAAAAACACAACAAAACCCCCAACCAAATCAGGATGGCTGTAGATAGCACAGTAAAACTCCATGTTATAGTTAAAGATCCCACGCTACACCTTGGCCATGCTGTGGGACACTTTTAATGAGTAAGCACTGAAGTTACACAAGCCTATGAACTACTTACATTGTTTCCTTCCCTTGGGCTGTAGGATTCTAATGCAAAAGCCTCTTTAAAGACCTAAAGATGAGTTGCAGGACTCTTGTTTGAGTAGCTGATGGGAGGCATGTGGGTGCCAGAGTGGTCTATATGACAGCTTCCATCTATGTGAATATATATGCAACTCACTGCAAAATAAGATTGAAAGCATCTGACACACAAAGCTAAAGTACTGCCTGAAGTAATCTTGCAGTGTGTGCAAGTAAGAAGAAATTCAGAGCATGAAGTTATGTAAATTAATCCCCACTCCAAAATGTCCCTCAGAGCCTGAGGTGCCTCCATTTACTCCAGCTGCAGTGCCTGTGTGCTCACCTGTGTCCCCCCCCCAGGCAATCCAGCCATACAGCCACCAGACAAAGCAGGGCAAATCATGGCAACGCTGTCTAAGCGAAGACAGTTCTCTGAGCCTGATTGATGTTTTGTCCCACCTACCAGGTACATAAGGCATCACACAAATTCTTCTTGGCTTCCAAATTTACTTCTTGATTGATGCTGATGTCCCTGGCTCTTGCTTTCATATTCCTTAGCCCTAGTCTCATTCAGTCTCTGCTTGCTATTTTTCCAAAGCTCTTCTCCATGACATTAACTTGCTGACCTTTATGGGGTTTGCCCTGCAATTTGTTTTAAGGGTCTCTTGGTTTCTCTGGTTTCCTACCTATTGCTGTGGCTGTGATTCTGGCTGGGATGTTCCTGAACTCATCTAGTTCCTAGCCTTGGCTTTCCCTGGTCTATGGTCTATATAAAAAAATGGTATGGAAAAAAATGAAAGGCAGTACAATATTTTGTACAGAGCCTCGTATTACTCTGTGTGTTAAGCAAGACCTAAATATGTCAGTCCCAGCAGAGATTTAGGCCAAGCATTACCTAGTTTTTAGCTCCTTGTCAGACTTGGGCAAGAAGCAGACACCCAACACTCAGTCCTGTGAAGACTGAGGCAGTTCTGGGCATGTGGGGAGGTGAATCCCTAAGCACCTGGGGCACTTTCAAGACAAACAGGGAGGCAACCCTGGAATTTAGGTGCCCGTAGGGTTAGGTGTCAAATGAATGTGGGAATTCAGGACCATAGTTTGGGTCTTGCACGCTTTATGTGGGACACAGGGAGGATTTGGGCCCTGCGTACTTTATTGCTCTTTTATTACCAGCTCAAAAGTGTGGGAATCCAAACCACTCTTCATATATTCTGAGAGTGAATTACCCGAATCTCAAATGTTAGCTTGCATGTACTGTTCCTGCAGGCAATTTCAAATCTCTATTGTATTGGAAAAGAATATAAAATATCTGATGATAGTCCATTCCTATTTTTCTGTAATTCACTTATGGGCTTTAGATTTTTTTTTTTCACATACATTGTGTCATATATTGGAACAGTTTTATGTTAGAGCAGTATTTCTGTTTTGAAATAATAAAAAGGGAGGAGTGATGATTTGAGTAAGTAGTGCTATTTCAAGTTGTGTGTTACTTAGTTTTCTGTAACAGTTTCACAGATTTTGCATCTATATTTGCCTGATTGTCATCATAATTCCAAAATTAGTATGCTTCTGTTGTTTTTTTTTTAAATCTCACATATAGTGTGCAGTAAGGCTAGCTGGATATTGAGTATAAAGAAGTCTAATGTAGATATCCGATCATCTTCTTTTTCACCATGTTGGAATGAAACCAAACAGGAGAAGGATAATTTGTTGCATAATATCTCACTATGATACGAATTACTATGAACTGTTGCAAAACTGTGTTTGTTCAGATAAAAACTAGACTGACTTGTTCTGTTGCATGTGTTAGGACTGCTGACATAAACATGACCATCATTTACAGTTTCCTAAATGACTGGCTAATTCTAATGATTTTCTATCTTACCTATTGGTCTTAAAAATGCCTTTCCTAAAAGAAGAGATCCAAATCCGCCAAACAAGCCCAGGAACAAGTATTACCATAAGTACTCAGCCTGTACTGATCTGTTTCGATCAAGATCACATGTCGTTCTGATACTGACATATTTATCAAGCAGAATTTAATTTTGGTCAAAGTTTGAACAAATACTTCCAACCAAATCCCCTTCACCTACTTACGTGTACCAAGATATCGTAGTGTATGTTACCACTGGAGCAGAAATGCTGGATGCCTCAAAGCTGAACTTGCATGCCTATTTCTTATATTTGTCACTCCATAGAGATACTTAATTCTACACATTTTCTACGTAGTCTATGACGTTAATTCTGATCCAGACCCTGCCAAGATAATCTAAAAGGATTTGAAAATATGCGTACTTTGCAATTATCTTTGTTTTTCTTCTCTGTGATTTAAACTGTACGTTTTCAGGCCATGTGTGTCTTTTGGGTTTTTTTTGGTGTGGAATGAAGTAGTGCAGGTCTGCTGACCATACTCTCTGATGCTGAGAACTGTGGGTAGCGAGTGAGTACACTGGCAGAGAGAGGAGACACCAGGACTGTAGTGGCCCAGACTCCCTTCTCCCCAGTGCTGTTTAGCTGTGGTGGCTCACCAACAGCAATTTATTCACCTTTGCTCTGGCACAACAGAACCCTGATTATAACTGAGACCTTGGAAATGTAGTTCAAATACTTAGCAATATTTATCTGCCTTCTTCTTTAGTGAATGTCATAAAATGCCATGGTTATGCCAGTTGTGGATCTCCAGTCAAGGAAATAGGAATGATTTTAGGTTAAAATAAGAGAAGTATAGATATTTGGGTCTTTACAGTGTATAGTTAGCATCCAAAAAATAGCAAAAAATAGCAAAAAGGACATCTTGCTTTCTTTCTAAGCATCCAGCAAGTACACTGTACTACCTTTCATCATCAGGTCTCCTGTCTCTGTCCTTGGAGGTGCTTCAGACCCAGCTGGACATGGTCCTGAGTAACCTGCTTTTGCTGACCCTGCTTGAGCAGCTGGGCTGCCCGAGACACCCTGAAGAGGTCCCTTCCCACCTCAGACATTCTGTGATTTTATTATTTCCATGCTTATATAAATTGCTTTACTGAAACAGACATTTTTTTCTTGATCCCTTATGTATTTCCTGAGGGTACAACCGTCTACCTTTCCGGTTCTGCTCAATTCTGTCATGAAACATATTATATAGTGCTCATCACCTATTTTAACTTTGGGAAAAATCACTTTCTTTGAAGGTTAATCTGTTTAGTTAATCTCTAGCCAAGTCAATTATACACACACACCCCTCAGAAAAATAACTGAATTCGTGCCCCATAGAGGTGTACATTCTGCTTTGGGTAAAATGGTAGTATAGGTGGGGCCGAGCTGCTCAGCCAAATCCCTTCTGTATTTTGTCGTCTCCTGCCTTGCTCATATCCTTGTCCTCCTGCTGTAAAAACCCCAGCATTAATTTATGTCCATCTACATTTATGTACCGTTTGTCAATTACTGGTCATTTATGAATATTTTTCAGTAGTGTATTTGAAGTTTTTCCAGCACAAAGACATTTTTATCATCTCACGTTAGCGTTTTTAGCAGACAGTTATAACCTTCGTGTCCCATCAGTAGCAGGCAAAGATAGAACAAACAAAACATCCTAACAGCTCCTTACGCCAGAGAAATGCATGCTGGTTGGCTACAATTTAGGACAGGCGGCATCCTGCAGCTCAGAACAGCAAATCTCCTCAGGAAAGCTGGAGAAGACATTGGGATCATTGAAGAGAAGGTTCCTAACAGCACCGAAGGAGTCGTGGGGTAACTTGCGGGGCCGAGGAGGGGAGGATGCGGAGTTCTCGGCGCTGCCCCTGTGCGGTGCGGATGGACGCGCAGCTTTCCTTTCCCCGCCGGTTGCACAAGTGTCCGGGGTGCGAAGCGCACCTGAGACTTAGCAGAAAACAACAACAAGATAATGGCCCCTAATGCGCACCCT
>NW_010163196.1:0-10029 GCF_000695765.1 Mesitornis unicolor | reverse complement strand
ATGGCTCGCTGTGGTGGTTTAACACATCGTTACCCGTGTAATTAATACACATCCTTAGCATTGTAATTAAAAACACATCGTTAGCCGTGTAATTAAAGATCGCACTGCCGCACTTGGGGTAATGGTTGGAGAATTTGCCTTTTTATTTGACTTAATTTCTGCTTCCTTGACTCACGCGGAGGGTATCCAAAAAAGCACAGGTGGATGGGCAAATTCGCAGAATCTGCAGGGCAGAGTAACGACTTTGGTCAGGCCGTGTTGGTACAGAAATTACAGTTTTGGGTAGCGTCTGCATCTGAAAATAATAGTTTTATGAGCAGAGTTTATTTGGATGGGAGAAAAGGAAAGTACTCCAACTGAAAACTCTTAAATCGACTACAGTGTAATGCACTTAATATATCTCAAATCCTGGGCCAAGTTCTCAGTTGAATTTTCCTTTTTTTATAATGCATACTTGGTCTGTGGCAAGAGGAAGTAAAGGTCGTGTATTAATCTGTAATGGAAGAGAGAGGAAAAGTTTCTGTGTTACCTTCAGCGGTGCAGATAAAAGCAAATGTCAAGCAAGTCTGTAGCTAAACGTATCTTCTTTAATCAAAATTCCTGAATTAGTAGGAAATAGAGTCTGGGTTGGGGATTTTTTTGTTTCTATGGTGCTGTATTTGGAACCACATAGTTAAATACCTTTATTGCTGAATGCTGCTGTCTCTATCTATAAAAGTATATGTGCACTAAGCTGCTGGGGATGGGATTTCAGCTGCCTCTCTCATTACAGATGCCGGAAGCTGTGCAGACTCAAGACCAACCCATGGAGGAGGAGGTGGAGACTTTTGCCTTCCAGGCTGAGATTGCTCAGTTGATGTCTCTGATCATCAACACTTTCTACTCCAATAAGGAAATCTTTCTGAGGGAGCTGATTTCCAACTCATCAGATGTAAGTGCTTTAAGTCCTAGACTCATGTCAGTAGGCCTACTGAAGTTTTTTAGAAATAGTCAAAAAATGTTAAACCCTGCATCTTCTCTTAACAGGCCCTGGACAAGATAAGGTATGAGAGCCTGACTGACCCAAGCAAGCTGGATTCTGGAAAGGACCTGAAAATTAACCTGCTCCCAAACAAGCATGACCGCACTTTGACCATTGTGGATACAGGCATTGGGATGACCAAAGCTGACCTGGTCAACAACCTTGGTACTATTGCCAAGTCTGGTACCAAGGCTTTCATGGAAGCTCTGCAGGCAGGTGCTGATATATCCATGATCGGTCAGTTCGGTGTTGGTTTCTACTCTGCCTACCTGGTTGCAGAAAAAGTGACAGTGATCACCAAGCACAATGATGATGAGCAGTATGCCTGGGAGTCGTCAGCTGGAGGATCTTTCACTGTCAGGCTTGATAATGGTGAGTGTTAAATGTTTCTGCTCAAGTATGCTTCCTAGAGATTTCTGGCATTCTCAAGTACCTGTTCTGTGCAGTGAAGAAAGACAAAAACAACATATAAAAGAGAGTACAAGTCATGTGTCAGATCAAGCAGAGGCACAGCTGTTCTCTTACTATTCCAGGTTGAGTAACTGCTGGTATGTAAGGGAATGCCTCAAGTAAATGGTGCATTATAATAAACAGTAAGCTTTCAAAGCCTATGCATGGAAATGCTTGTGTAGACTCCTACTACTCTATATGCAGAAACTTGAAAAATGACACATGAACAGGCTAATTAGTGAAAATCACCTTAAGCTTATTTTGCTGCATACGGTAAGCTTAGTGTCAGTAAGGCTGTTTCTGTACACAGAAGCTTATATTTTTCAGTGATGAAGAATCCTAGAATCATTCATTACTGTTGGGTTGGAAGGGACCTTTAAAGCTCATTTAGTCCAACACCTAAAATTACTTAAATGGAAATAGTACAGGCATTAAGAAATTATTGGGTGCCTTTTTAAAGAAAGCACATTTTGGAATTAGTCAAAGTCTGGTCTGCTCCTGCACAAGTTAAACCTCTGAACTCCATTCCAGGGGAACCTCTGGGCCGTGGAACAAAAGTCATCCTGCACCTCAAGGAAGATCAGACTGAGTACCTGGAAGAACGTCGGATCAAGGAAATTGTGAAGAAGCATTCTCAGTTCATTGGCTATCCTATTACACTCTTTGTAAGTACTGTAATTAAAATACTAAATGTTTTAGTATTGGCAATTTTTTTTTTAAATTGAGGATTTTAATTTTTAGTTAAAATTGTAGGTATTATATGGATGTAGCTCTTCTGAAGTACAATTCTGTTAATTGAGAATTCATTCATTTTTCAAAACTAAGTTAAAAATGTGTTTAAGCAAGCTAGTGGTATCATGGTCTCCAAATTGAGTTAAATTTAACTACATCCTTACGTATCATTAGTGGAAATCCAGTGTAATGAAACTAAATAGCGTAAACTGCACTTGGAATGTAAGTCTTTAGTTGAATCTAGGAGGAGAACTTGACACTCATGTTCATGTAGCTTCTAGTTTTGTGAGACTACAAGGGATGCTTTAGGGCTGTTAATGACAAAACTTCCTGGTTTCTCAGATCAACTAATGATCTCTCTTGCAGGTGGAGAAAGAGCGTGACAAGGAGGTGAGTGATGATGAGGCTGAGGAAAAGGAAGAGGAAAAAGAAGAGAAGGAGGAAAAGACAGAAGATAAACCAGAGATTGAGGATGTTGGCTCTGATGAAGAGGAAGAGAAGAAGGATGGAGACAAGAAGAAGAAAAAGAAGATTAAGGAGAAGTACATTGATGAGGAAGAGCTCAACAAGACCAAGCCCATTTGGACCAGGAATCCAGATGACATTACCAATGAGGAATATGGAGAATTCTACAAGAGTCTGACAAATGACTGGGAAGACCACTTGGCTGTCAAAGTAAGTGATTTCATCAGGCACAGTTACCCTTGCCCCTAAAACTGGAAGCTTGCTGAACATGTCAGTGAACTCTGATCCCTTGTCTTGGATCTTTTAAGTGATAAGTTGCTTAATATTTCGAGTAAAGCTCAAACACTTTGCTATGTGAAGGGAGACTCTTTGCTACAGTTACTTTGGCCACTGTTAAGGTGATGTTTACTCAACAGTGCAGAGGCTTTCCTAGTTTGTAGCTTTAGTTGTTAATATAATTCAAAAATTTTAAAGTAGATTTCAGATAAATTTAAATTATTTGGGTTTGTAGCTTAGTTTAGAAAAGGCTACAGCTGGTGAGATGTAATTGTCCTTTTGTGTGTGTGTAGTGGGAAGTGCTGTAAAAATACACAGGCTTCCTGAAGTTCAATATATAATACAGGGAACTGAATGTGTCTTCTGAGTTGCCCTGCTTGTCTGGCAGCAACTGAACGGAACTCAGATCTGTCTGGAAAAAGATGATTACTGTTCACCTTGGGCACTTAAAGGTTACTGAAGTGAGAGCTGTACAATTTAACTAAAATAATAATCTTGCTTTCTCGCAGCACTTCTCTGTGGAAGGGCAGTTGGAGTTCAGAGCTCTCCTGTTTGTCCCACGGCGGGCACCTTTTGACCTGTTTGAAAACAGGAAGAAGAAGAACAACATCAAGCTGTACGTACGCAGAGTTTTCATCATGGACAACTGTGAGGAGCTGATCCCTGAATATCTGAGTGAGTATATTTTATGAGAAAAATGTTGTCCATAATAATAAACTGCCTACCAATCTTGTAGTTTCATTTATAAAGAAATCTGGGAGGAGGAAGACTTGAGTCTTAGCTGATCAGGAAGCATCTGAGCAGTTAAAAGTATTGTTCAATTTGTGTTATGTAGAATTCTGTAGGAACCAGTTCATAACTTTAGAAGGGCAAAGACACCTAGGTGAGGAATGGTAATCTTGATTTCATGGAGACCTTCAAAGCTAATTCTTGCTGTTGCCTTGCAGACTTCATGAGAGGTGTGGTCGACTCTGAGGATTTACCTCTGAATATTTCTCGTGAAATGCTGCAGCAGAGCAAGATCCTGAAGGTGATCCGCAAGAACCTGGTGAAGAAGTGCTTGGAGCTCTTCACTGAGTTGGCTGAAGACAAGGAGAACTACAAGAAGTTCTATGAGCAGTTCTCCAAGAACATCAAGGTGTGTATTCTTTCTGCTTTATGGTTTTTACTGTAGAAGCTGCAGGATTTGATTATGCTGCAATGCTGTACCACAGCAGTTTAGTATTTATCGAAAGGAATCACTTAAGTTTTTATTTTTCCTTGTACTCTTACAGCTTGGTATCCATGAAGACTCCCAGAACCGCAAGAAGCTCTCAGAATTACTGAGGTATTACACATCTGCATCTGGTGATGAAATGGTTTCTCTGAAGGACTACTGCACCCGGATGAAGGAAAACCAGAAGCATGTCTACTACATTACTGGTGAGCTGGTCACAGAAATGGTCTGTAAAAGCGGGTCCATGTGTAGGGTTATCTTTCTGAGGTTAGAAAACGGAAAATAACATTACAGTTCTCTTGGTGAATTCAGAAAGATGCAGGGAGCTGTGTGGTGCGGGATGTAGTGCCTGTCATACTTGTGTAGTAGTCAGAATTCCTTAATACAGCGCTGTGTCCCTGAGGACAGCAGGACTAGCTGCATGTAATTATTTTCTCTATACTGTAAATTAACCAGGAGTGCTGTTCATTATGTTCCCTGTTAATGAAACTGCCTGCTTCAGTGCTCACTGCTGTTGGTGGGAACCATACCATTTAATGAGCTTTAATGAGCTATAATGAGATAATTGCTTTTCCATTATTACCTTGCTCTTGTAATAGTGTTCAGTGTCACTGCTGCCACCTTGAAGGTATGGGAGAAATCCAGTTCCTGAGGACAGCAGGACTAGCTGCATGTAATTATTTTCTCTATACTGTAAATTAACCAGGAGTGCTGTTCATTATGTTCCCTGTTAATGAAACTGCCTGCTTCAGTGCTCACTGCTGTCCTTGGGAACCATACCATTTAATGAGCTATAATGAGATAATTGCTTTTCCATTATTACCTTGCTCTTGTAATAGTGTTCAGTGTCACTGCTGCCTCCTTGAAGGTGTGGGAGAATCCAGTTCAAGGTTGTAAAGGGCCCCTTGCACAGCTGGCTTAGCCAGCATTTCTTCTCTGTAAGCCCTGAAAATAAGCTTTAGAGTCTTTGAAGGGCCTTTAACTTTATTGAGATAGCTTTGTGTTCAGGCTTTAGCAAATACATTAGCCCAGGAATATCTGAATTTTTAAGACCTAATGCTCAAACCAGTTAACTGGGCATCAGATACTAAGGCTTTTCTAAAAAAGTAAATGATGCTTCTGAGGGCTTCTCAGTTTTTTCTTGACAAGAATGGAAAACATTTGTTGCCCACCATTACAGGAAATGTAAATTTACTTTAAAAGCCAGTGAATTATGGCAGACTGCGCTGCTAGCTTTAACTGCTTGAGTCTCCTTGGCGCAGCCTGATCGTGACAGTAGCTCCTCATAGCTGTTCTGTGCCCCTTCTTTCCCTGTTATGATCAGTCATGGCTGAAAATGTTGTATAGGCTTTTCCAGAAAACAAAGAGCTGAGATGTTACTGTGCTGAGGCTCAGACCAAACTCTGTTATTCTTCCTTGTAGGTGAAACAAAAGACCAGGTGGCCAACTCTGCTTTTGTGGAGCGTCTTCGCAAGCATGGCCTGGAAGTGATCTACATGATTGAGCCTATTGATGAGTACTGTGTGCAGCAGCTGAAGGAGTTCGAGGGCAAGACCCTGGTTTCTGTAACAAAGGAAGGCTTGGAGCTTCCAGAAGATGAGGAAGAGAAAAAGAAGCAGGAGGAAAAGAAAGCCAAGTTTGAAAACCTTTGCAAAATAATGAAAGATATCCTTGAAAAGAAAGTAGAAAAGGTAATTACTATTCAGTGTGCCCATATGTAACAAGTTTAGTGACCTTCTGAAACAAGCTTGCTGCAGAGAAGGTTGAGGTCACAGTATCTGTTACGGTTGCATTTTCTAGAAGAGACGTGGATCTCTGTGAGATACAGCTTTAGATGCAAAGTGTCTTGGCTTTTAATGAAGCCAAGTTCTGTTGGCACTCAGATTCTTCATCCTTACTCTGAGCCTTGGGCCTTGCATGACAGGTGGTGTTTCAAGTTGAACCTTTGCTAAATTAGCGGGGATAGTGTATCAAGTGTACGTGTGAATGTTTTATTACAAGTTTTGCTTCCTGTTTGCTTTTCTAGGTTGTTGTGTCCAATCGCTTAGTTACTTCTCCATGCTGTATCGTAACAAGTACATATGGCTGGACTGCCAACATGGAGAGGATCATGAAAGCGCAGGCGTTGCGAGACAACTCCACAATGGGATACATGGCAGCAAAGAAACATCTGGAGATTAATCCTGATCATTCCATCATCGAAACACTGAGGCAGAAGGCAGAGGCTGATAAGAATGACAAGTCTGTGAAGGATCTTGTCATCTTGCTGTACGAGACAGCACTCCTGTCCTCTGGCTTCAGCTTAGAAGACCCTCAGACACATGCTAACCGCATTTACAGAATGATCAAACTTGGTCTGGGTAAGTTGGACGTCTGTCCTGCCTCCTGTAAACTCAAATAGTGATGTGTGCTTGCTGGGCACTGTATGTCTGAGATCCCCTTGGTGCTCCCTGGCCCTTGTGGAAAAGGGGGAACCCTCAGATCAGTTAAAGTGTGAAGGAGATCTAAGTTTTGGGTTCTGATGTTTAGTTCTAAGGTTTTGTGTTTCCTCAACAGGCATCGATGAAGATGATGCTGCTGCAGAAGAAGCCAGCCCAGCAGTTACTGAGGAGATGCCACCTCTGGAAGGAGACGATGACACATCACGCATGGAGGAGGTGGATTAAAACAGTTTACAGGAACTCATGAATGTTTCCTTGGCTAATACGAATAAGTTATATTTTGTATATTATGAATGTTACCTGCCAAAAAAAAAATCTTTGACACTTTGTCTGCATTCCCTCTTTATATTTATTTTCAAAGATGTTATACCTTTATTTTTGTTACATTGCTTTTTCAGCTGATGTGAGATACAAATGCCATTGAGGGAATATTTTCTTTAACACTGTAAAACCCTAAACAGGCAAGTAAGGAGTAGTTATTTTTGTCTGTATTAGCTGGTTGCAGGTGGCAGGGTTTTTTGACTTATTCTTAATTGCCAGAAATGTGGGGAAAGTAGTAACAAAGGTGGTATGACATCAGGATGTTCAAGTTTGTTTAGCGTTCTACAGCTCCTCAACTCTAAATACGTCTAACACAGTACCTAGTAACTAGGTATCTATGAGAGCTGAAATACCTGGGGAAGCTTTAACCCTTCTGCTCCTAACAAGGTCTTGATGTTTAAAGTTGTTTTTTATACTGTTTAAGGATTCTGGATTGCACTCTACCATAGAATAGAATCCACTGTAAATCTCTATTGTGACTTATGCAACTCTGCATGTACAGTTCAAACCTAGAACTGTAAGAATAAAAGTGTTAAGAATGAGTTGTGTTGCTGAGTTGTCTGTTACCGCTGTTCTCTGCTTTGGTTACTGATATGCTGTTCTAATAAACCTGTAATTAGTACTGGCAATGGCAGTGCAACTTCAGTAAAAAAGCAGGAAAGTCAAAGGAATTCAAAACAATTCTGATCTCAAAGTTTGGTTTAACTTGCACTGATGCTTCAGGCTTTTTTTAAAATTGCAACTTCAGTAAAAAAGCAGGAAAGTCAAAAGGAATTCAAAACAGTTCTGATCTCAAAGTTTGGTTTAACTTGCGCTGATGCTTCAGGCTTTTTTTAAAACGAAAAAACAGCAATGGAGCTGGGCCTTTGATGCTGCCAAGTGTGATCTGTTGTGCTGAGGTGGTGCTTTTCAGAAACAGCAAGGTTGTGCTGCATTCTGTGTTCCTTGGCCTTGCTCTTTGAAGGAAATAGGTGGTGGTGGTGGCTGACTCCCAGCTTCCCGTTGTCAAGCGCTTGCTGGGGATCAGATGCCGTTCATTGACTCTGGAGGTGACATTTGGTGTTTTCAGTGAGCTTGAGTTTAAAGCCTTGAACCCCCTATTTCCAGGCATTTCATAACAAAACACTTCAGCTCCATTTCCCAGTGTAAAGCAACTTAAATGTGACAAAGGTGCATTTTTGAGGTAGAGTGGAAGGTTGATGTTGGTTGTGAAGGTATCTTCTGCGTATCTACAGTGATCAGCTTCCTGCTAGCTAATGAAATGGTTTCTTGGGCAAGTTCAAGGATACTGTTTGTCAGTTAAACCTAGTAAGCAACTAAGCACTGGCTCCCCAGTGGATGGGGGGGTGTAAATCAGGAAAAATTAACAAGAACTTGTGGGTTGAGGTAAGAACACTTTAAAAATTAAAGTAAAATTTAAATTACTTGTAAAAATAATAGAATGGTAAAACAAGAGAGAGCAAGTGCTGCAACCACTCACTGCTTGCTTCCTAGGACAGAGCAGTGGCTAAAGCTAATGCAGTTCTGTCCAGCAAGTTGCCCCCAGTGTGCAAATCACTCTGAATTCTCCAAAGTTAAACTTAATAAAAGACCATATGTGAAAACAAGAGAATGGTTTTAATACTGCTGACCTGGTATCTGAAGGCATGACATGCTGGAAAGCTGCTGGTTTTCATATACCCCAACTGCTCTGAACCTTGTCTGTGTTAGACCACACGTGAGTTAGATGTGACTGTGTCAATAGGGAGATAGAGCAGTAGCAGCAAATGAAGGATATTTCACTTCAAGGGTTCAGAATTTATATTTATTAACCAACTGCCTTTCAGAAATGCTCCCCTGCCATGGTTCCCAGTGCTCCCAATGCCCTCATGTCTAAACTTTGTCAAAGCTTGTTCCAGCTCTTGGTGACCAGAGGAATTACAGCACCTACAAGCCAGCTTGAAGTCATAGGTGGCTCCACATGGTGCATCTGACATGACATAAAACATCCAAAAATCACTCCAAATTATGGGTATCTCAAGAAGTCTGCAGAAGAGTTTGGTGTTCACCATGTTAATGTTAAAGGCAAGGTGAAGGTGTCAGTGACATCAAGTAATTTTCTTGGGCAGTGAGGCAAGAGATCTGGTTCCTCCCACACCTCAGCCTGAAATTTGGGTGTCCCTGTTTCTAGTCCGTAGGTGTTTGTCAATGGAGGAGATGGCTTCATCACCACCTCTGCCCAGTAACGATTGCATTATTGCATATAATGAGCATGGCATCAAATGTACAAGGTTTCCAGCTCATAAGAGTTAAAATCAGGGGGACCTCTGTGCCTCTTGGGGATGTGCAAGTGCTGAAGGACACCGGGATGACGATGACGGGCTCGGAGCTGCTGCGGGTGATTCCTCCAAGGCAAAAATTCCTTGTCACTGGTGTTGTGCCAGAAGTAAGAACCTAAAACCCTATGGATTTTGGGATGTGTGTATCTGGTGGCTAAAACCTGTATTGTAAGACCTTTTATAACAAAAAATAGTGAAAATATCTTACTAGTACAAGGAGACCTAAATTTTACAGTGACAGAAGATGCTGAAGACAGACTTCTCCAGTTGGTGGCTGAAGTGATGGCTCGAGGCTTTGACTTCAAGTCTTTGCATCCCTTTAGCTGTTAAGAAAGAATTCAGAGAAGAACTCAGGGGAAACTTGCAGGTTCTCTCTGGTGTTTCTTGCTGTGGGAAAGTACTGGGGTTATTTCCCGCATCACGCTGAATATTTTGGCCACGGCAGTATTTTGAACCTCAGGAGCTAATGTGCTGGTGCCCTTTATTGCTCGAGGGAAAGGCACCCACCGTTGTGTGCCGTGCAGTCTAAATTTTGGGTGGCAGCATTGAAGAAAAAGAGGCTTTCGTTGTCTAGAAACTGCAACAATCAATTGAACTCGATGAATTTCCAAAAAATTACATGGAAAGGAGCAGCAAAAAATACACCTGGGTGAATTCTGTGTGGTGGGGAATGGGGAATGGGATTGGGTTTTGAAATAAAAGTACGTTAAAAATGTGACATTGATAGCCCACATACATAGACACTGCTATTATAGCAAGGGCAATGTATTTTATATATATATGTATATA
>NW_010163195.1:0-1564 GCF_000695765.1 Mesitornis unicolor | reverse complement strand
TCACAGTAGCCCTGTACTCCACCTGTGATCCTCCTTCCTCACTGCAGATGTATAGGAACGTATATTTTGCGCCAGTCCTGTATAATGCTGTGATGCCCTTGTGCATTTAATTTATCCTGTCCCGTGACACTGCCAGCAGTTCTTCATGCCTGTTCCATCGGTGCTATGGACAGCCAGTAACATTGTCATGTTGGCCTGCTGTACATTTGAATGTCTGGCCAGCAATACATTTAGAAATTTCAGCCTGGCCCTTAGTAATGACCTGTGAGATTGGGAATGACAGGCAAGTAGGAAAACTGAATCACCTAGGTAGAAGTACCTTGTCCCCAACACCTAGGTGCTTTCTGTTTTCTCCCAGAATTTTGGTTTCCTCATCATGAGGATGACGGCCCAGTCACAGATACCAGCCGTTCCCTGCACCTCCACTCCTGCTTCCCCTTTACCCTTATATCAAACAGTAGTGCCTGAGGGCAATATGTTAAAAATAGTAACCTCCAATCTTCTGAAGAATCCTTAGGGTTCTCCTTCAAGAAAAACAAAGATTGGTTTGATGAAAACAACCAAGAGATCCAGGAATTGTTGACAAAGAAGAGAACTGCTCATCAAGCACACCTTGCTCAGCCATCTTGTCATGTAAGAAAAGCAGCCTTTTCTTGCATGCAGCAAGCTCCAACAGAAAATGCAAGACATCCAGAACAAGTGGTGGATAAACCTAGCAGATAAGACTCGACTATGAGCAGATTCGGGTGATTACAGAGGATTCTATGAGCAGTGTACGGACCCACACACCATGCTCCAAACCAATTACTAAGCACAGATGGCCAAATGCTTTTCACAGATAAAACCTCTATCCCGAATCGATGGTCTGAACATTTCCAGACTCTCTTTAGTGCCAACCATGTAGTCCAAGGCTCCGCAAGTCAGCGCATTACACAACAACCGGTGAAAAACAAGTTCGATATAGCCCCTACTATGGGAGAGACTCTTGAGGTCATACAGCAGGTGAAAACTGGCAAGGCAGCTGGGATTGATGGAATCCCACCTGAAGTCTGGAAGCATGGAGGCCAAGCACTCCATGCTAAATTTCACGAGCTCGTTGTGCGCTGCTGGGAAAAAGGTGAACTACCAAAAAAAAAAACCCACAAATCCACAAACCAAAACAGCAACAGCAACAAAACCCAAAACCCAACTTACTCTGCAGAGTATTTAGGGACTTCAATAAGAGATTCCAAAACCTGGAACTGATCAAGATGAACCAATCCCTATGACCATTAACATATACAACAATACTATATGTCAGTTTCACAGACATAGTATTTGTCCTCGGACAACTCCAAGAGAAATGTAGGGAACAGAATAAAGGACTTTATGTAACTTTCATTGACCTCACTAAAGCTTTTGACTCTGTGAGTAGAAAAGGCCTGTGGCAGATCTTGGAAAGATTAGGATGCCCTCACAAGTTCCTCAAAATGATTATCCTGTTACATGAGGATCAGCGTGGCCAAGTTAGATATGGCGATGCACTCTCTGAACCCTTCCCAATAACCAATAGTGTGAAACAAGG
>NW_010163194.1:0-457 GCF_000695765.1 Mesitornis unicolor | reverse complement strand
TTGGAAGTTCTGGGACAGATAGCAGTAATTCTCATAGATAGTGGTATTATTGGTGATAGCTGATGACCTGGCTTGAGTTTTAACTCAAGAGACTAATCCTGTTCTCATCTTTGAGAATGAAAGAGCTGTTACACTGGGAAATCCCATCCTTTCTACCTAAGATTTGATCAGAAAGTGCCACAGTAACGTACTGTGGAAATCAAACCCCCAGTTTTAGATGAGCAATATGTTTCTCTGCCATTCAGACCATTCTCTAATTGTCTCAGATCTAGTTTCCCATCCAAGCGATGTAATTTCCTAATGCAGCATGTAGCCCTACCTAGTAGGGTTTAGTCACTAGTTTATAGCTAGTTCCACTGTTCTGAACTTTCTGGAACGGAGTTCAAATGTAAAATTGAAACCATTCTGGATGTGTTTGTTGATTGGTAAAACTTCCAGGGTATGGGTCCACAGATCT
>NW_010163193.1:0-8368 GCF_000695765.1 Mesitornis unicolor | reverse complement strand
TTTAGATGCTTAGCTACTCCACTTCTCACCACATTCATTTCATATTCCAACCATTCCCACTCAACAGAAAGTAGAGACAGAAATCCACACTGACATGTAAGCAATTCAAATCAAATTCAGTGAAGTTATTTTGAAGCATTTTCTGAGGAATGAAAAGAGGTTCATGAAATGGAAGCACAGCTTCTAATTTCTGGGGTGAGGGGACTGCACCTGGGGGGCATGAGGATGGGAGCAGATCACACTACCAAAGTGCTAAATCATCTGTTCCAAATCTGACTCAGTTGCTGACAGACACAGTTGAAGTTCTAGTAAACTTACAGTTTCAGGATGCATTCCTTTTTGCAGATTTAAAAATAAATTTCATAGTCTCAAGTCTTCTACAGAAAGCTTTTGTGAGACTGCAGTGGTGCAGGTAAGAATATCGCAGGAGGAGAAAGAACAGCAAAAGCAGCTCTGGGAAGGGAATTCCAACTAAGTAGAGGAAAAAGTGAAACTAAAAAAGCAGGGTGCCTGGGGTAACTTCTAGAATATAATCTTGTCAATTTTTAAGGTTACTTTTCATGTAGTCAAGGTAAACAAAAGTTTTAAAGGTAGAATGTTCTCAAGTGGATAATAATGTTTAAATTAATGAAAATTTACTACATATACACATACTTGTCAAATATATATTTACACATCTATATATTGAGAAATACCTGGACAAATAAAAATTTAGCCATCAGTACAGATAAAATTTATAAACACCATTTTCTTCCTCCAAGATAATGAAGTCTTGAGCAACTTTTTAAAGAAGAATGGCCTTTATACTTTGGGGATTCCATCTTAAAAACTTCTTAACTGGGGGCAAAGTCATTAGATACTTGCTGACAGTATTTCAGATTTATTTATGAACTAGGAACGACAACAAGACACATGGAGCATGCTGCTGAGATATAGGTGACCTGATATGTTTTCTACCATATATGGGCCTGCCACCCACTGCAAACAGAAAAACATAGGACAACATTACAAAGTTTAACTGGACAAGACTGGACTTTCTGCCTTGAAATCAAAACTCTGAAAGCCAGAATGATATTGTTTGTGAAAGTGCTTTTTTAAACTTGTGATATCAGCCTGTAAAAAATTATTTTGTCACAAGTGAAAAGTGACTTGAATCATTTACCATGACTACAAACAACCCTTACTTTATCAGTGAAGAATAGCAAGATTTCCCTAGGTAAAGGCACCAGAATTGCAAAACAAATAAGGTTCAATAATGCTAAATATCATATGAAGTTATCCATGTCAGTCAGAAGAATGAATAAAAGATGATGCAGCAATATTTTCCCCTAAAATACGAGCCACTTTCACACTGAAGATAGAGACCCACCTCATTTCTAAGGTGTGATTTGGTGGAAAAGATGAAAATCCTGCCAATTTCCCATCGGGTGAAGCTTTGGAAGGAGGAAGATCTCTATTCAGTACAGCAATACACCTTTTGTATACAGTGGAGAACGCCTCATTCTTTATTTTGTGGGTCTGTTTCAAAACAAGGGCACTGCTGACTTCAAGTGCCTTAAGACTTACCAGTTTGCTGAATGATCACCCAAGCAGACTTTAACCTTTCTTCTTAAACTGTTCATTATGGCATAAACCCAGATTTAATCTTGCTAAGTGGTTAAAAAAATACAATTTTTAAAAAAAATTGTAGCATTGAGAAACTGCATGAGGTAATCCTCTTTTCCTCCAAGACTTTAAGATCGCTATTTTACATGTAGGTTTTTTTCTGCATATGCAAAATATTATATTTCCAAGCACTTAGCTCTCAATGCAAATGAACTGACAAAAACAGCCACAATGCTGCTCAGTTGCTACAAAAGCCATCCTGCCTCCTGCAGCCCCAGCTCTTGCCACACAAACGTCAGACAACTTCTATGAATTGACTGCTTATTATCTCTTCCTTCTGAGCTGCTATGATGGCCTGAAATTAAAAGCACAGTGGAAAAAATACTTGATTGAATCACCTCTTCACTGAAACCATAACAACATCGGAGATCAACGCACACAATACTCAAGAGGGCTCCAATTCACCTCTAGCCCAGTAAAGTTATTGTTCTTTCTATTTGTGCTGCTAAAAAATAAGGTATTAAAAATACCAATAGGAATGAGTATGCTCTCTTAATGGTAAATACCATGGCAGACAGATTGCATCACTTCTCAACAAACAGATGCTTTTTTCTCAGTAGGTTAACTCATCTTTCTCCATGCAGAGACTATCTAGGCTCTTGTACTAAGAGAATGAGGAGGACAGAGGGAACACAGCCTGCAGGAGCCCCTTTCTGGGTACCCCAGGCCCAGCAGGACATGTGAGCTTAGCAGGAGGGCTATGAAAACAGAACTGCTCAGGTTGGCAGCAGCAGCATAGCAGCGTTTGCATGAACTAGCAAACTCTTCACTATTCAAGCTTGCTTTGCGCAGAGCCATCTTGGACACAACCAAAATCTCAAACAATTTTTCAAGACTTATATGGATGAATTCCTCTCAAAGGAAGGAAAAATTAAGTGTAAATAGCCATAATAGGAAGACAGTAGTCAGAGAAACCAACAAGAAATGGCATCTCTCTCCAGGTGCTGCATACTTTGGTATCCATCACGTTAGACAGGAGACACATCCCATACTATTTTCTTTAGCGTGCCTCTCTGTCACCTAATTTCCCATCAAAATGTCAGTCTCCACAGAAGTGAATCTTCAGAAGGAACTTAAAGTGACTTGTGGATGAGATCTAAAAAAAATTTCATTCAAAGAAGGAAGCATGCAGTGATCTCCATGAAGAGCTCAATTAACATCTGTGGGTGGAAACTAGGAAATCACAAGGAACAAGAAACTAAATGAGATCTTGCAGTGCTAATTCAAAGCTCTAGAAAGTGGTTTGTGAGATAATTAATATAAGGAGCCAAATCTTGTAGCAAGAGGTAAATAACAGAGAGGTTATCTCCACTGCTTTTAAAAACTAAGAAAACACTATGTAAATCATCACTCCAAGCTCAAATTGTCTGTACACACGCGTATTAAAATCTGGGTTCTCTTCCTTCTTGGCAGACTCAAGAGATCTTCTCTCAATCAAACTACTAATGGAATAACAATCACAATAATAAAAAGCCTTTCTTAATAACCAATCTACAAAATCCATTTTCTGCCTTATTAAAAGGGTAAAATGCTTGTGGGGGCAAGTTTTTCTTCCCTTGATGGTACATCAAGCATCTTCTTTCAATACCATAATTATTTATTCAATATTGTCAGTGAAGTAGATACTGTAGGAAGATCTGATTAAAGCAATAGATATAAATCAGGGGGTACATGGAGAGGTCTCTAAAAGGCATCTCTATAAAGCCACTTTCAGGAATCAAAGGCCTGGCAAGGCACATTAACTGAGACACACTGCTGGGAAAATTTAACTCCAATTTCTTCTCCCAAGTTTCTTCTTTCATTTGAGTCTCACAGGCGCATGTTTCCCAGATGTAAAATACGTTAACAGATACTAAGATGACAGATGCTTTTTGAGGAGCAATGTTTCTCTCACCTAAACCAGAACACTCATCAGTGTCAAGGATTACACAGAGGCCTCAGCCCCATCTCCCTGGGAACACGCTGGCTTAGCCCGCATTTAGTGCCAGCAGCATCAGACCTACTTTACACGTTCCTTTTGCTAAAAGAAGGGGCAACTGGTCTACATCAATTCTCATTCCTTCACAGGTCCTCCTGAATTTCACCGTTGGCCAACTAAATCTTCAAATCATTGCCCACATGTCTTGAATACTATACTGCCCAAAAGAAGTTTAGGAGCAAACACAGCAAACCAGTCACATCAAGTGAAGTTAACTTACTATTTAGAACAGCACTGCCCAAACAGCAATGACAGACTGACTCACACAGCCTTCACCACAAGAAACTCAAAACATTAACATGAGCTTTATGATGCAAAGGAAGAGCACTCACTCCAATGCTGAATATCTCACAGGATTCATAGTTTAAGTCAAGAACCTTTATTGAGACGAAATTGTGGTACAAGCAATCTCCAGCAACCTGAAAGAAGGCAGAAAGCAAGGCCTGAAAAACCCAAGAGTCCTAGCGCTGAAGTCTTTCAGGCACTCTGAAGAGCTAACAAAGGTTAGTGGTGTAAAGATGCCTAAAGCCCCAGCATCGATGAGAACATCTCACTGCTTCCCATTTACTCCCTAAATGCCCAAGCATTATAGAAGTGCAGTTACAAGCACATTAACTATTCAAAGGATGACATTTTGGGGGAAATCTTCCCATTTTATAAAACACTGCTTTTATGAAATTATGCATCTAGTACCTGCAAGGCCATTTTTGCCACTGCCTCCATTACCAACACGAACAAGCCAGCATTGTTGAGAATACAATAAGCTGATGTAAAAGGGAGCTGACCCAACCCCACCCTCCCCTCCAGATTCCCCCGAGATAAGATTGTGCCAAAATCCCATCAGATGTGCTTTGATCCTTCTTAATTCTTCAGTGTTTCAGACAGTATGAGCTGGGGCACAGCTGCATTTCTTTATTGTCAAAATAATGACAGGATAATGGTGTTGGCATTTGGCCAGCCGCTTTTTGTAACATTGTTGGCACAGATCATATTTGGAGTACTGTGAGTAAATGGTCTTGCCTGACAGTTATGGAACAAGTCAAGGAAATACGGTAAAAAAGAAAGTTATTCCTAAGCTTCCCACGTTTGCAAATAACTCCTTATTCAAGTCTTTGTTATTGAATAGTCCATATAACCGTTTTGAGACTCTTTGGAAAAGTGACACCTTCTGTATACACAGCTAAAGGTGCTGTGAAAAAAATGGACCCCAACTCCCAACACTTATCAAACCAATGCTGTACTTGCAGAAACACTTGAACAAACTCCCTAAGCACTTATGAACTGACTTAATATGAATGTCTTTTTGACTTCTGAGACAAGAAAGCTGAAAAAAACCTCTCACAAACAGAATATGTTCTTGTGGTGCACTAACAGCCAATAGATACATTAAATAAACTACAAAGTAGAAGTTATTCTTCTCTCATTTCTTACCATTTCAAGGAAGAGCTTGTGCAGTTCAGGTTGTCTTACTGTTCTCTCAGAAATAAGCGTATACTGAAGAGGAGATGGCAAAGCCCTAAGTTCAAGTCAAAACTTACATTAAAAGGCCATAAGACTCAAATATGGAAAAAGGGACCATGCCAAGGCTATTTGTGAAATTAAGAAAGTGACAGTCAGGCAAAGCAGATGCTTTTAACACCACATAGCCTTCAGACCTCTCACATTCGAAAGTATTTCTTATTCATATCAAGGCTTTTAGCAAGTTATGGAGATGCACAACCTAAATAAGCTAAATAAGAGATTCACCTCTGTGTGCTCATATCTGTAACAGATTTCTGCTACATCCAATACTGCTGGGCTTAAATAACGCTGTCATGGAAAATGTCTACAAGTCTTACCTCATTGCTGTTCAGTCAAAATATAAAAACAGACAGTACCTGGGCTTGTTTTCTAAAATGAGATCTAACAGAAGTATTTTAGCATCTTCTGTTTTTATATGACATTAGAAATACTACTATGTTTAAGAGATGAAGTTGGTTAAGACATCAGATCTCACAGAAGTGCAACTAAAGAAAGGGTATTTACTTGGCTTATGTTTATCTATGCAGACATACCAAAACTACCTTTTTTGCTATAAATTACCATAATCCAGTTCAGCTGAAGTAGTTTCAGAATCCATGTGAGCTCTTGCCAGCTCTTGAAATAAACAAGGCTAAAGATTTTCTGGAACAAACAGGCTTACCTAGTTGGAACAAAAATCTCCCAGGAACTCCTCCACAGCCACCATGCTGGGAGCTGTACAGAAACGAATTGGCTGGAATAAAAAATAAGGATTCATGGAGAGAAGAAAAAAAAAAGCAAACCAAAACAAACACCAACAAACAACAAGAATTAGTATGGAAGATCAGATCTCATGTAGGACTCACATCACAATCATCGATACCATTGAACGTGCTTTAGTCTGCACATGGCAGTCTGGGAAGGAGCCAAAAGCATGTGTATTTTCTGGACATTTCTTTAGTTTAGGCAGCACAGAAGTAGTTTCTAGGGAACTACTCCCAGAAAAAATCTACCCACTGTTCCCTATTTAGCTACTTTGAACCAACTGAGTGAACAAAAACAATGAGCCCGATTTCATCAGTGTCACCATCCACACAAAAGTTTAAAATTAAGGAAATTACAGGTCTCAGAATAAATAATTGACCCTTAATATAAAGGCTATAGGGCTGGACAAGGCCAACCTCTACAACACAGGAATTACAGTGAGTTGTAACTTTTAACTGCCCTGGTTCTGCCAAAACACATCAAGGATCCTGCACCAGCACTTCTGTGAGGAAAAAGCAACAGGCACCTGACTCAGGCAGCTGGTCTGCTTGCAGGCACTGCAGCCATACCTCAGAGAAAGAAGAAAGTTTCCTTCAAGAGTAGATAAAGACTTTCCTCGGACTTGCCCTTCAGCCTGATAATAAACCATTGATGTGCTGCAGTTAGTGGTTCAGAAACTGGGCTCCTGTAAAAAAGCTGAAGAACTTGATTTGGTACCAAAACATATTGTTTAGTTTTGAATGCAGCTGTAGGTTGACTCTGAAGAAGGCAAGGCTGCTTATTGACCATCTGGAGTTAGGTGAGATCCAAGGTCTCTGCAAAGTTACTGGTGCACTAGCAGCACTGGGAATAGACACAGCGCTCCCCCTGAGCTGTACTCATCATTTTCAAACACGTAGTAGTGTTTGCATTCAAAAGCTCTCAAGAATATCACCATGATGAAGAACCTGCTGTAATTCAGGACCAACTGGCACCATACTTGTGGCAGTACCACAACATATTTTTAGATCATTTCACCCTCCCATGTAACATCTATGCGTTCCAACACAGAAACCTCCTACTGCAAGGACTTCAGAGGCTCACACCTCCAGGTCTTTGCTCAGGATGGGCATCAGGGAGCCTGCAGGGGAGACTGACAGAAGGACATTAAGATGCTACATCGATGTCTCATCATACCTCAAATACACTTGTAATCTCAGCTCAGTTCCTAGAAGGCTGGCAACTGCTGTCTACAATCTTTTTGTGTCTTTTAAATCAGCATTTCCAGTTGAAAACCTAAATAGCAAAGCTATGAATAATAAGGAGCCTTGAACAGTAGTACTTGCTCCCACCCATCTCATGAGGCCAAGCTCCCATCAGCAATATGTTGTATGGGTGCATTTTCTGTCCCCAATATACTACAGATAACTAGGAAGCATAGTTTATTTCTAACAATATTTGTTGCAAAGATTTTATGGAAAATCCAAAGTTAAATGCATGCTATTTTACAATTAAAAATAAAAGAGTTTTTAAAGCTTTTCACTGTTCTACGATACAAGTGCAAGCCTCTATTTAAATAATGCAGATTCAAGAAAAATCACAAACAGACAACTGCAGTTCTTCACTCAAAACTGTTGACATATTTACCTACTCAAAAAAGTTCTTGAGAGGAGGGCCCTCCTAGGCAAGTGTGCTGTCTCCCCTCTTCATCCTATCTGGATCAAGGTATTTATTCACATTACTGTCAGAAACATGAACTCAGTATTGAAAAGCTGATACTGAATTGCTCAGAGGTACAGAAAACTGCAGGTTTTAAACTCTACAGCTTCTATACTGTGGGAATCCTATGCTCAGTAGAGATTACAGGCAAACCATGGAACATCTAGGAAATGGACATTTTAAGGCTACTGCTAAAGAAGCTAGAAGTTATTGAAGTTATACAAACAAGTGCATGTAAAAATCCAAACAGTAAGGATGCCTTCAATTAGAAAAGCCGTGACAGGTGCTAGAAATTTAGTTCAATAAATTCATTACTGCAGATTCTTTTTTGGAAGAGGGCAGGATTTTTATTTTCCATAAGCAATAAGCTGGATGAAAAAGGTAAGTTTCTGAACATCTTTAAAACGGTCTGGAAGTGCTTACAAAATGAACAGCTTGTCCTGTGCATCATTCAAGCCTCAGACATCCAACAGCAGTATTCTTCTTCCTCGCCATTTGAGTGGCCATAAATCATGAACATGTGATACAATTCTAAAAAAGAAAATGCATCAAGCTTGGTTGTTTGGGTTTTTTTTAATTATTTTAGTGTTGAAAAAAACAACTTGAACCAATTTACAGAAGTGATGGTACAGTTAATACAATCGTGTATAACAAAAGAAAGAAAACTGGGACTTTTATTTAGTTGAAGTTTCTGGCAGAGTTCGAGCTGACAAATTTAGATAGCCACAAGAATGGAAAAGGCACTACTGGGAATCGTAACTG
>NW_010163192.1:4521-6176 GCF_000695765.1 Mesitornis unicolor | reverse complement strand
ACTGGATGATCTTTCAAGGTCCCTTTCAACTACTAATATTCTGTGATTCTGTAATGAACAGGTAAACCAAGCTGCCAGAACTGAAGTGGCTCAGGTGAACCTGAACTGGGAATGTAGCAGTGTAGCTCAGTGGTCATGTGAAGCATTGAGACATCTAGGGAGAGACGCAATATAAAGATGGGGTCATGATCAAAGGGTGAATCTGGCCATTAAAAGCATCGCGCAGGTCATCCATGAATGTAAAATATGTGCAACAGTCAAGTAAGCCAGGCAAGTAAAGTCTCCCTGGAATAGAGGGTGATGGCTGGGATATTGATATGGTGAGGCCTGGCAGATTGCCTGTATTGGACCACTGCTGTGAACCTGCTAAGGAAAGTGCTATGTGCTCACCATGGTGAAAGTGACCACTGAATTGCTAGAAACATACCCTATAAACCATGCCACCATGCAAAACACCATTTTGGGCCTTGAAAGACAAGTTCTGTGGTGACACAGTACCTCAAAAAGAACTGAGTTAGACAATGGGACTCATTTCCAAAACAACCTCATATATTCCTTGGCCAAGAAACATGGCATTGATTGGATGTATCACAATCCCTATCATGCACCAGCATCCGTAAAGATTGAGCTATATAATAGACTGTTAAAAACTATTCTGAGAACACTAGAGGCTGGGGAATGGAAGCACTGGGGTGCAAATTTAGCAGAAGCCACTTGGCTGATTAACACCAGAGGATCTGTCTCCATCTCCATCTCTGGAAAGGTAATGGAACAGCTTGTTCTTGGTGCCATCTCAAAGCACATCAAGGAAAAGAGGGTTATCAGGAGTAGTCAACATGGATTCACTAAAGGAAAGTCATGCTTGACCAATCAGATAGTCTTTTACGATGGCATAGCTGGATGGATTGATGAGGGAAGGGCAGGGGATGTGGTCTACCTTGACTTCAGAAAGGCTTTCGACACCGTCTCCCATGATATCCTCACAGCCAAACTTAAGAAGTATGGATTGGATGATTGGAAAGTGAGATGGATTTGGAACTGGTTGAAGGGCAGAACTCAGAGTGGGACAGAGTCTAGTTGGAGGCCTGTGTCTAGTGGTGTTCCTCAGGGACTGATACTGGGTCCAGCCTTGTTCAGTATATTCATCAATGACCTGGACGATGGGACAGAGTGTACCCTCAGCAAGTTTGCTGATGATACAAAGCTGGGACGAATGGCTGTCACACCAGAAGGCTGTGCTGCCATTCAGCATGACCTGGACAGGCTGGAAAGTTGGGCAGGGAGAAACTTAACGAAATTCAACAAGGGCAAGTGTAGGGTACCTCATCTGGGGAAGAACAATCCCATGGATCAGTACAGGATGGTGGCTGACCTGTTGGGGAGCAGCTCAGGGGAAAGGGACCTGAGGGTCCTGGTGAACAGCAGGTTGACCATGAGCCAGCAGTGTGCCCTCATAGCCAAGAAGGTCAATAGCATCCTGGAGTGCATTAAGAAGAGTGTGGCCAGGAGGTCGAGGAAGGTTATCCTCCCCCTCTACTCCACCCTGATGAGGGCACATCTGGAATACTGCATCCAGTTCTGGACTCCCCAGTTCAAGAAGGACAGGGAACCACTGGAGAGAGTCCAGCATAGAGCCACTAAGATGATGAGGGGAC
>NW_010163192.1:0-3975 GCF_000695765.1 Mesitornis unicolor | reverse complement strand
CGGCTTGCCCAGCAACAGGACAAGGGGCAATGGTCACAAACTAGTACGCAGGAGGTTCAACTTAACCATAAGGAAAAACTTCTTTACTGTAAGGGTAGCAGAGCACTGGAACAGGCTTCCCAGAGAGGTTGTGAAGTCTCCTTCTCTGGAGACATTCAAAACCTGCCTGGATGTGTTCCTATGTGACCTTCTAGGTGATCCTGCTCTAGCAGAGGAGTTGGACTAGATGATTTCAGAGGTCCCTTACAAACCCTACAATTCTGTGATTCTGTGATCTGCTAACCGACCTGGTCTTGGCCAAAGAAAGACACATACTGTGGGAGGAGATAGGGTTCGTGTAGTGCCAGTAGAGAATTGACTGGGAAAGGCAGTCTAGATTGCTGTTCCCTTGGGAAAAGGCAAGCCCATTCATGGAATTGTCTTCAATCAAGGATGTGGGTGCACTTGGTGGGTAATTCAGAAGGATGGGTAAATCCAGTGTGTACCTCAAGGAGATTTAACCTTGGGGGAAAATAATCCAGAATTTGAGTTGTATACTATAGAAAGTAGTACATCAGAAACCACCAGAACCAACAAAGGATAAGCCTCACGAGGAACTAGGTCAGTGCGGTGGTGGCCCAATCCAAGCCAGTCTTGGCTCCCAACAATCCAACATGCTGCTTCTCCTGCCCCAAGCGATCACCTTGACAGATGGGGCCCAAGTCATTTTTCTTATGGACATTTGGTTGAGGGGGCCCATGGAATGGGGGAATAATATCTGTGTATATGTCAGGGGACAGGGGATGGTGGTTAATGAGGATGCATAAACCTGACTGTTGGATGTAAAGATGGTTTAAGCATATAGTATAAGTTGTAAGTGTTGGCAAGAAGGAAGTTCAGCAATGAGAGAGAGAATGGAAAGGGAAAAGAAAGGTATGGGACAAGAAGGATCATATGTAATACAGTGTGGGTTAGGTAAGAAAGTGGAAAGGTTTGACTAGGGTATAGAAAATGAAGCAATATATGAATGGGATTGTCAGAGGATACTTAGATGTATCAGATAATGTGGGACCTGAGCATGATGGAGTAAGATGTGGAGTTTGTACTGGATCTGGTTGGGATGTAGTTAACTTTCTTTTCACCTTCCTTCTATTTTCTGTGTTCCACAGGAGAAAGGGAAGTGAGCAGAGTGGCTGTGTGGCTATTGGCTGTTGGCTGAAGTCAACCCACCACAGGGATACATGGACTGTATCTTCAACTGACTTACTGAAAAACCTTGTTGCAAAAACACTGTCAGGTCATGAAGCAAAAGGTGCTTTGGCAGAACTCTAAGCCTCTGGAGGGTTGAGAATTCCTGTCTGTAACATGAGAATTCCAGTCTGTAGCATGAGCTTTCCACCAGTAAACATCCTGCTTCAAATTGTTGAGTCATGCTTCAGAATTTCAAAAGTAAACTCATATTCCATAGTGAAATGATTAACTTTTATGGAACCTTCATACAAATGCACTATCCAGGACTGTGCATCTGCAAATTTAGGAGGACCAAGCTCTTGGGAATGATGTTGAAAGGGTACATTCTCTCAGTAGATTACAAAAATATGAGAAAATATGAGAAATCAGTCAGCTGAGGAAGAATTTTAAAGAAAATATTGCTGTGAGTCATCACATTCTTCCAGGCTGACAATTTTGGAAATAAACTAGAGAGGATAGAAACAGACCCAAAAGTAAGCCATTCATACACCTTACCTTCCTATAACCATTCACACTATTAAATTATGAGATAGGGAAAGTAATTGCCACTTGCAGTTGGTATGTGATTATGAAGAGTTTCCTACAAGAGTGTCAATTGTGGGAATATAGGAACAGATGAAAGACTATAATCTATAACAAAGCATCTACTTGGGGCTTCACCTGTTCAGGAAATATTAGACCTATGTACAATTAACAAATTGGGTAGTGCTACTACAAAACAAATAGTAAGCATATTGTGTATATGTGGTAAGGTTTGGGGGGAGGGGGGTGTCTGCAGTAGTGACCTCTGTGAGAAGAGGTCAGGGGCTGCCCTGAGCCAGATACAGCCAGTCCCAGTTGATTTGGCAACAGACTCACTGCAGGACAAAATTGAGCCAATCAGCAAAGTTTCTGGTGCCTCTGTGTAAATATATTTAAGAAAGGGCAAAAAATGACAGAGAGAGGAGGAAGGAACAGAAAGTGTGAGAAACAGCAGAGGGAACACCAAGGTCAGAGGAGGAAGAAGAAGACATGCTCCATGGTGCCAAACCAAATATTTTCTGCAGCCTGTGGAGAACCCACGCTGGAGCAGATTTTCCTGGCAGGAACTATAGCCTCTGGAGAACCCATACCGGCATAGATTTTTTTTTCCCGAAGCTCTGCAGCCTCTGGGGAGAGACCATGCTGGAGCAGAGGAAAAGTGTGAGAAGGAAGGAGCAGCAAAAAGAGAAAAACTGTTAGGTACTGAATTGTAAACTTCCCTCCCCCAGTCTCCCCTGTGCTGCTTATGGGAGGTAGAGGAGTCTGGAGTGAAGGAGGGAAGTTGAGCCTGGGAAAGGTGTTTTAATTTTTATCTTTTTGTTTCTCACTACCCAAAACTATTTTAATTGACAACAAATTTAATTAATTTTACTCAAGTTGAGTCTGTTTTGCTTGTAATGATAATTCATAAGCAATTTCCTTGTCTTTTATCTCAACCCATGAGTTCTCTCATTCCTGTTTTTTTTTCCTATTTTCTCCCCTGTCCTGCTGATTGAAAAGTGTTTATGATGTGAAACAGTACATAAAGAAGTTATTTTGGGTTACTGCTGATATTTATGTTATTATTTGTTTTCATCTTGGTTTTCATCTCTTTCAGAACAGGAGAAGCCATTTCATTATAGGGCTATTTCGTTTCATAAATAAACTTAAAAGCAGTAAGTGGTAGGTTGTATCTGTAAGAGAAAGTAGACTTCTGCACTACCCATGCAGTAAATCATTCTGTTTATGTAACCTCCAGAGAGGTCAGAACTTTGCTCAAGGCCCTTGCTTTCCAAGAAAGTAGCCTTATTTGGGATGAGTTCAGTTGTTCTCTGTTTGTGTGCCTATATCACAAATTCACCACCAGTCTCTGACTTATTTGGCAGACGCAGAAGAGATGTCAGAATGAATAAGTTAGATTAAACTGTCCTGGATTCAGCAGAAGCAGTTTTTCATTTCCTACTACAGACATTTTAACAACTATTCATTATACTTTACTGTTGTCAACATACCAATTTTAATACCCTAAATGGAGAAACAATTTGTTAAAAGTATTACATGATAATGAATATATTTCTGAGACTAGATTTAGCCAAAGTGAAGAGGGCATACATAATTTACGTAACTTAAAGGAGTAGAATGAGACAGATATACTTCAGATCTCACTGTATATTCTGTTGCTTTTTTACTACAGTCTCTTAAAGAAAACATTTCAAAAGCATATTTTAAAGTAATCAAATTAGTTTTCATGCATATTGTTTGCCAAATCATACTTGTCTTATGTGTGTAAGTCCCAGTAGGGTTGATTCTGCCCTCATTTTATGTCAGCCTGATACAAAATGATCACAAATGAAAACTCTTCTCATGTACACCAGATTAAGGGAAAGCAGAATCTGAGCATTTTCTCTAACAAGAAACATAGCCCTTGAGGCATCAAACTCTATAATTAACTGTCCACATTCTGATTTAAAATTGTCTGATTTTCCTTTAATGGGATCTTTACAAGTTAAATGAAAACAACAATGTATCTTCTATCTACCATTACTCTATGTATTCTTAGGTAAATAATTAGGTAGTTGATCTTCCCGGTAATTTAAGAAGGTGTTTCATTGTGGCAGAAGTATGTAGCATAATTGTTAGTAAAACCTGCCCATCACCTAGAGAAGTTTTTGGTTATCACAGAATCATAGATTTATTGAATGGTTTTGGTTGGAAAAAACATTTAAGATCATCGAGTCCAACCAT
>NW_010163191.1:52217-54535 GCF_000695765.1 Mesitornis unicolor | reverse complement strand
CGTTCTGTGATTCTGTGATTCTGTGAGATGTTAAGCTGATGTACAGTGCTTTAGCTTCCTCGATTTAACTGGCATGATGAAGGGTTTATGTGAGCCAGGTTTTGGTTCAGGGAATACCTGGTTAATGCCAACAACTTTACACACATATTTACATTCAAAAATATTAACTAGGAGATTGAAATTGCAGTTTTTAAGACTGTGTGATGTGAGACAAATCAAAGACAAACAGGAGTCAGAAGTAAACCACATTCTAATTTAAGCTGCTCCAGTGCAGAAACTCTCTCTCACACCTTGAGTTGTCATTTTTTGAGTAGCACCAAAGATTTTCTCTCTTCTATAGGTTCCAGTTTGTTGAACTACAGGCCTGCACAATTTGGTACTCTGCCAGAAAAAGTGGACAACAACAACTGATGCCTTAGAGGACTTTCTGCCCTATTACATCTGCTCTGCTTACATGAAGCAGCACAGAAGGTGAGGATATGGAGTTAGATTTTTCCTGATCCCTGAGGCAATCAGTGTATTCCTTGGAGTATGAAATTTGATTACACTTATTATCTTAGCTTGCATAGCTCTGACTGTCCTTACTGCATATGAAATACTTGAATCTTGTTAGAGATCCTGCACAGCACTTGACTTGATAGCTTCCTCAGGCAGGGAATGCGCCAGGTGGACTGTGCTTCATGAAAGTCCACTGACCCAAATGTCAAAATATTAGATTTCATCAGCAAGAGTTTACACCACGGGCCAAGGTGGAAGCACACGATAATAGGACAGCCTGGGGAAGCTTTAACTGTCATTGTTAATGCAGCACCTGTTCTACAAATAAAATAGATTTATACTCCATCCTCAGTGGCTGTCAATGCAAGTTATTTCAGAGACACTAATTTTAACTTCAAAAATTGATAAATCATTTTATACTTGGCAGAAAGAGTAAAACAGTCAATGGAACCTAACTGAATAAGAAATCACAAAAAACCTGAAATGAAAAACATGTTTTTAATTGTTTACTTCTCTCCAACCCTAACATCTATCTGTGATGGATGATGTGACATAAGAATCCTCACTAAATTCTAAGTACATTAGAATTGGCAGAAGTGGCACTACATTTATCTTATTCAATAATAGTTCTTTGTTTCTCTTTGGTGTCATCCTTTGCTTTTCTAGTTTACGGCATTATTCAGTGCAAGGGCTGAGATAAAAAGGCTAGAAGATTAATAGAGTAGAAAGAAGGCACAAAGGCTAAGTGTTCCCATGACACATAGATTAAGTGCATTAAGGGAACGTGTTATGATCAAAATATGCCTTTTTTAATGACAAAATTACCCAGTGCAAGAAATGGCGCTTCTGAGCACAGCATAGTTTGCTTTCATGTAACTGACAAAGGAATATGCACTAATAAGGAAATTTTGGGTTTTTTCTTTCCACAAAGTGCCTTACCTTGCTGCTCATTAAAAAGATGAGTGAAAACAAAGTAAACAATTTAAGGAGTAGTGTATTTCAAAGTTCAGTGCTAAATGAACCATGGCTGTTCAATACATTTGAAAAAATTTATAAATATGCTATTTGCTTTTGCAAGTTTTGTTTTTCCTCCAAAAAACCCCCTTAGTCTTAAAAGAGTGGCTGTCCAGCAATATATAAATGCTCCCTCTGTCACACTCCTGCCCTCCTGTCGCCTGCAATTAATATATACCAGAATTGCCTAGCTAATACTGGTAAATACTGCCTGGGTGAAAACACAACATATTCACTGAACACCACAGTTACAGGAAGGTTCCATTGTTCAGTACCCAATTAAGCCACATTCACCATGTGTGAGAATAGAGCACTGACTCAGATGGCATTGTAATTGTAAGCTATGTATTCAGCAAATACATAGAGTGCTGCAACTTTCATTTGCTGTAGTACTACAAGAATGCCTCAACTATAGGAATAATTATTTAACAAAAAAGCATGCTGCCATGGTTGAGAGAAATTAATTTGGAAACAAGTGGCATATTCATCAGTACGGTTTTTTTTGCTATTTTTTTTGTCTCCAACACAACTCTAGTAAGTACTTTTGAGGAAATAATTGACTTGATCATTCAATTTGAACATGTATTTGAAGGTTATTAAACTCAGACATACGTCCACAGAATTCATATACTGAAAGTTTAATTAAAATACAAAATCAGTTTTTTAGTCATAATACAGCTGTGCTGTCTCATGACAGTAAAATATAACAATGCTCACATCAGATGCTGACACTGAACAATTCACCTCAAACTTTTCTTTCTCTTTTGCTTACTTCCCAGTAAGTTACCCATTTTCTAGTACGATTC
>NW_010163191.1:27223-52186 GCF_000695765.1 Mesitornis unicolor | reverse complement strand
CTGCTGAACTAACAATCTTACTTTTGTAAAAGCTGCAAAAAGCTGCAAACCTCTGTGCATGCACATGTAGTTTAGTTTATTTGTTTTAAATTTATTTTTCTGTTTTGTGTATCCCAGCCTTTCCTGAAATACTTCAGGACCCTAATCAAGGTTTCTTGGAAAAACTGTGCTGAGTACTTTGGCCTAACATTGGATTTGAAGACAAAAAAGCTGAAGATTGAAACAATACAAAAAAGCTCTGAACACATCAATATGTATTTATTTTAATATAAATAATAGATGTTAATGGTGCTAATTTGGCAAAACACTTGGGGTCTTGATAACATTTAAGCATCAGACAACTTAGATTACAAATTGAAGCTAATTTCTACTCACATTCAGATGCTGACCATTCTCTGGTAAAAAAAAGAATTTAAATTAAGGTGTAATTCAATTTTAACCCTCAATTTAGTAGGACATCCAGTTTAAAACTACCTCACATTAATAACAGCTGTCTAGTCAAAGTATTACAGGGAAACAGTGGTCTATACCAATGTCACAGTTAGTATTGTAAAATGTCCAACAAAAATCACCCTCTGTTTTGTAGATGCAAAAGCCTCGACTTAATATTCATTAAAATTCACCGTATTTTATGATTTTTAAAAAATTAAAGATTAAAGACAGAAATAAAATAGATTCTCATGGTGACCAAGATCTGTAGCTCAAGATAAGACCCCCTGAAAGATCTATGATCATTAGATAGATGAGGATTCATGGCAGTAAACTTGAGTTGTCACAGTTTAAAAGTGATGAATTGTCAGAAATAATAGATACAAAAAATAGTTCAGGACCTACTAATTCTCAGATTTCATCTTAAGCATCAATAATTTCCACATCGAAAAGCATAAATGCAATTAATTAAGCTGCAATTAAAGAATGTTCTGTCTCATCACACCAGATAAACTCACCTCAGACAGTTTTGTGTTCATATTGCTAATCCTGAAATGTAAAGAAAAGAATGGGAACTTTCAAACTGGGTGGCTTTGCTCATGTAGTGCTATTTGGATCTGTTACCCTTTTAGATGAGTCAATAAAGAAGTAGACTTCAGAGCACAGGAGACAAGCATGTTTGAGTCACTCTTCATCAGCACTGCTGATTTGCCTACTCATTGCAATCACCTGCTTTTAAACCCAATCCTACAACTACATTTCACCTAGACATCTAAACAAAAAAAAAGAAATTCACTGAGACTTTTGTCCTCATATATGGAGTTCCTATTCATTCTTTTCGTCAATTCTGTTATTATGTCCATCAGCTGAAAGATTAATATATCTGAAATATCAAACGGGGAGAAGTTTCAAACAATTGAAATATTGTTCTTCACCGCTTTCCTCTCTCTGTAGTCATAACACCATCATCATGATTTTCTACACACTTCATAACTCAGTGAAAGCTGAAACTCTCCTTTTTCTGAGAAGTGTAATTCTAAGCAGGGTTATTTTCTAAGCGCTGTAAATTATACACACATTGGTTGAAAGAAAAAAGTATAGCCACATCTCTTTCTGCTTGTGGCACTTTGACAGTTAAGATAAGGATGCTTTTATCAGCTTTTATAAAGTATTAACATGTTCTGATTAGATTGTCCTAAGATTTCTCAGATCTATTTCATAAAAGATGCATTTCCAACAAAATTCTTGAAGCTTATAATCAGAATCACCCAGCAGTGGATTACCCAGATGAAACACTTTGCACTAACAGTTTTCCCCATGCTATTGTGGGTTTAAAAATATCTAAATCTTCCTGTAAAAAAAGGCTATGGTAACTAAAGATGTGTTCCATTTTATTTTGAAGCATTCATGTTCTCTTTTACTGACAACACAGAAATTCTACTAAACGAATATATAAATCAGGTACAAAATGCAAAGTAACTCTAAAATTGGTTGGTTTATGCTAGTTTTAGGATTTTGCTGTGAGGGTATATCAGTGATATTTTCTACTAATATACACATAGCAGTTTGCACGTTAAGCACAGCATTTTCAAAGGTAGCCAGGAGTTCCAGGAACATTTTTCCTTGCGTTTCACTGGATTAGTTTTCCTCAATTACTTTGTATATTTGCATACCGATATAGCCAATGATATAACAAGGTGCAATGAGTACAAGTTGGAGCACAGGAGGTTCCATGTGAACATAAGAAAAACCTTCTTTACTGTGAGGGTGCCAGAGCATGGCCCAGGCTGCCCAGAGAGGTTGTGGAGTCTCCTTCTCTGCAGACATTCAAAACCCGCCTGGACGCGTCCCTGTGTGACCTGGTCTGGGTGATCCTGCTCTGGCAGGGGGGTTGGACTGGGTGATATTTTGAGGTCCCTTCCAACTCCTGATATTCTGTGATTCATATAACCCAGCAACAGATGGTCACTTTGCTACGTATATATTTATTTTCTGTTCATATTATTTACTTTCATCGGAAGTTGAAAAGACTCATCTGAAAAGATGTTGCCTGACTAAGCATCACCTGCCCAGGGATACCACTGTTTTCTACTGCTGATACAGCAGACAGCAGAATGAAAACAGTGAGGTCTAGGCTGTGATGGCAGTGACCCTGAGGAACAGGTCTTGACTCCAAACAAGATCTGCAGAAGTGATTGGAGAAAAGTGGTTTGCACTGACTGCTAGGCAAGGGGAAAATCAGGATCTGTGGCAGGACTTTGGTGGCAATGTGAACATCCTGCAGATCCCAACACTAGGCTCACAGATGCAATCCCCTGGCATTTTCTTTCCAAATTAGCAGACTGTACCTATTGTTCGTATATATTGTTGAGTATTCTGCTTAATTTTAAATTCTTGAATGCTGTTACAATGAACATGTAATGACATATAACAACATCAATAGGTTTATATACTGAAAAAAGTGGCTATCCAGACATGTCTTTTCCCAGATACTTTTTAAACTGTGTGCACTGCAGAGATATCCTGTAACAATCTCTGTGAATAGCAAACCAGCTATAAGGACAGTATTACAACTAATTTTTGTATCTGGCAGCAAATTGGATTTTGTTTGGAAAATTCAAAGGCAATATTATTCAAATTACACATGTGCACATTTTCCCTCCTTTTTTCCAGGATCTAATTTCATCCCCATTTAATACAACTGCAGTGATTCAAAGTTTACACTTGAAAAATGTGGAAAAATTGGGCACCAGGGTGGTCATCCAATCATGTAACTTTTAATCAGGGATTTGCTATCAGTTCAATACAGGCATACCCAGCAAAATTGCTTTTCCTCCCATCAACTCTGAATTTGGATTTTTGACTTCAAAAGGACTTTTTAGAAAAGTTAAGGTACCATTGGCACATGAGGCTGGAGGAGCAAATCAGAAATATTACTGGAGAAGTAAAAAAAGCTGAAACGCTTGAGGCCTGGAGCGAACAAGATCTAGGTTACATTCCTGTCTGCAACACTACATTACTTGCAGGCACTCAACCTATCACTTAAGGCTTCAGGTTTTGGTTCTCATGCATGAAAAGAAATTAATCCTTTCTTTCTGCATGACTGTCCCTTAGCTTTAAGAACAGTTTCTTAGTTTATGATTTTATGTATGCATGTATATTTAAATACTAAATGCTAATCTAGACATATACACATATAGGTAATCTCCACTTGAAAGGCAATCTCTGGTATATGTTCCAAGCACTAATGCTATACAGAACAGACAACAAATAAACTCCACAGAATTTAACAATCGCAGTGCAGAAGCAAAGGGATATGGAAACGGGACTCTGGGAAAGTGTCTGGGAAAACACATACACATGCATGGGTGTCTAATTTTGTCTGTCTACATAGTTACCCTACGATTAATCTGAATTATATGGAAAAGGGAGAGAAACATAAAACCTGACAACACATGGATAGCTTAACAGTTCTGAGTTTGAAAATGCCAAGTGAACAAATCTCTTTCACTGCTGGTATTTCAATACAAAGACATGTAACATATGAACCAACATAATTTACTTTGACACACCATCATTATTTGTTAAGATAAATTAATGAACAGCACCTTTTGGTGGAGCCAATTCATTCAGTTCCTGTGGCAGTTGATTAGAGTATCTGACTGAGCTGTAATAAAATGGAGAGTGTATTAAAATATGATAGTTTCCTTTGTTTACTTAATGCAGAACAATTACCACTTATTGATTCCACCAATCACAATTTTCTCATAAACAGGGAGCATTTCTCTCTCTTGCTTACAGTGTTAAAATGAAAAGGGTCATTACTCACATTTATTATTGCCCAGAGCTTTTAGTTACTGTGAAATAGAGGAGTAGTGGTGATTTAAATATGTAACATATAGTCTAACTAATCACATTTGTTTGAAAGAATGATTAGCAATATTAAAACAAAATCATGATGTCTGAACATTCTATAAATTCAGTCTTAGAATGCTGTACCCTCCAACACTGATGATATTCCAATAGTGTGTGTACTGTAGACAACTTCCTATCAGCTTGATTATTATAAATATGAGTAGCACTAGTGAATCATTGGTATTCTGCCCCACTAGCATTGCCCTTTGCAAAATGAGCTCAGGTCATCCTAAATTAATTTCTTATTTTTTTGCAAGCTGCTCGAATAAAAATACTTCAAGTTCATTTTTTTAAACTGTCTTTGATTACCATCCTCCTGTGGGATATTGCCGATTTCTTTTCCAGTTACTTACATTATTATTTACATTATTACTCAGCATCCCTCTCTCTTTCATTTTACTGCTACTACGTACTTGCTTCTGGCGGAGGAATGCTCTCCTGTCGCAGGCATGTAATTACCCAGTAACTTTCCACAGGGAACAACACTATCTTTGCTTTATCCTACTCAGTCTTCCTTACAGGGACCTGGATTCTCTTCTAAGGTTACTTCCATCATTTTAGCAATGTGAAGAGTATTACCATACTTTGTAATCATTATTTGCTGCCAAGGACATGTAAGTGCCTACTGCACATGGGAATCAACCCCAAAGAGTTAAATTAAACCCTAGATGAATTATGATCAATATAGCCATTGACTTCAGTCAACCCAAAATTTCATTTTCTCTCCATTATTTATGCTTAAGATCTTCACTGTGTACACTGAACATTTTCTGCTTATACAGGCTTCGCTGTAATAGAGATCAGAGATGCGAATGCTACATTGTCTTGGAGGGATCCCTTAGTTCTATTATTGGTGCTGATGTTCCCACTGTGTCTTTTGATAAGTTAATGAAGTTTAATTTAGTAGGAGCTGTGGGTGCTAAACATACTAAAAATTGAACCATTTTTGATAGGGAGCCCAATTATGGTTTAAATCACCTAATTTCAGGTAGCTAGGCTCCCTGAATCACTTCAAAATTTCAGGCAATATGTTTGCAGTTGCATTATCAGGATTAATCTGTTCACATAAGACAATTTGGTAAGCATATTACGATCCTATGGAACCACTTACACAGAAACCTTATCTCAGACCTTCTGTGGAACATTTGAAACTGCAACAACAAGAATTTTGTGAGCAGGCAGGCAGCTGCCTTCTCTACACCTTGGAGTGTGATTGTGGGTAAACCATAACAAAACCCAAAGGAAACCATTTCCATTAATATTTATTGGAAGCATATAGTCTATCTAAACATTTTTAGGGCTTTTTTTTGCATAATAAGAATGTCTCATACTTATTAATAGATCTTATCTACAGATTTCCCTTAGGATTTTCCATTCTTCTCCGAAGCTGAAAAGCAAAGGAACTGAGTTTAGCCAAGGTCAGACAGAAACTTGAGCTGAACTGCAAACTGAAATCCTGAAATGACACGGCTGCTGCCTCTCAACAATCATTCTTCCACCATTTTATACTATAAGGTAGACTTTTTTCTTTTGTTATTATTATAGGCTCACTTTGTCATAGAAGTATAAGGAGCATAGGATAACTCTACAAAACATGCAGCACACATTGGGAAACAGCACTTTTTAGAAGCTGTATTTCAGAGACTCCTAAACAGAGCCCACTGCAGCTCCTCCCAGCACAGCTCCGTGCCAACTGCAGGCACTGAGGAAGGCAGCATTCATTGCCCAGGCTGCTGTAGCCTGGAGGCAAAATCAAGAGAATTAAGCTTTTTAAGTTCCTCTTCTTTCTTCAGTGGCTCCCTTGGAAGCAGCTCTCCTGTACACCTAGGCCAGCTCATGGTCACTCTGTGAAAACGGCAGCACATCATTCTGAACAAATACCATTGTTGGGAGCCCCAGATATAATGAAGGATTGAACAGATGTTCCTTTTATGTATCTTTGATAGAAAGTCAGTATTTCATGGCACTGGTCCTAGGACCACTTCTCTTTCCTTTAATTAAGAAATGCTGAAATGTGGGAAGTGATGGGTGGAACAGGCCTGGTTCAGACCCCAGCGAAGACAAGGAAATGACTCCTTCAGATAAAATGGACCTTGCATTAGGAGTTAAGTGCCATGTGGCTGTACAGACTGTTGACACAATCACTGTAGTTTCAGAAAATATCTTAAGAGATATCCCGAAGGTTTCCTGTGTTTAAAAGAAAAAAGTAAAGAAAAAGAAATTTTGCTCCTAAGTCTGTTTAAGCTTCTTAACTGTATCAAAAAGCATGAAAAGACTTAGAAAAATGAAGTACAGTGCCCCCTGTACTCGGAACTGGTGAGGCCACACCTCGAGTACTGTGTTCAGTTCTGGGCCCCTCACTATAAGAAGGATGTTGAGATTCTGGAGCGTGTTCAGAGAAGAGCCACAAGGATGGGGAGGGCTCTGGAGAACAAGCCTGATGAGGAGCGGCTGAGGGAACTGGGCTTGTTTAGCCTGGAGAAGAGAAGGCTGAGGGGAGACCTCATCACCACCTACAACTGCCTAAAGGGAGATTGTAGAGAGGTGGGTGCTGGTCTCTTCTCCCAGGTGATGGGGGATAGAACAAGGGGTAACAGCACCAAGCTGTGCCAAGGGAGATTCGGGTTAGAGATATGGAGGAAGTTCTTTACTGAGAGGGTTGTCAGAAGCTGGAACAGGCTGCCCAGGGAGGTGGTGGAGTCACCATCCCTGGATGTATTTAAAGAGCAGGCAGACGAGGTACTTAGGGATATGGTTTAGGGGGTAGACAGGAGCGGTTGGACATGATGATCTCAGAGGTCTTTTCCAACCGAGCGATTCTGTGTGTGTGAAAATGAAGTTCAAAAAGGAAGAAAGAACCAGTCAAAATATTTTTTTAAAGAATTAAATATTAGAACAGGATGATATGAGGGAGTACAATAGAGCCACAAAGTTTCAAGATTCACCCGTTCTCTGCCATTAGGTGCAATGATTATTTCCTGCTATCTGTCATTGGCACTTTTTGTGATCCTAACCATCACCTTTATTGCTATTAAACCCTTGCACAAGGAAATCCAATATGTTCTTTGAAAAGCAGAGGCTATATTAAAAAGGGATTTAATTTTGCAAACATACAGCCTGTAAACATTTATTAGAGATAAAAGGTAGTACAATAAAACACAAACCAAAACTGAAAAAAATCCTTATGACGTTATTCTAATTACTGCTCTCCTGGATTTAAATTGCAAGAAACTCTTAGGAGGTTTTGTACAAATGAGATGTACTCCATGCTCATCTGTTTTGAGAAGAGATGCTTAAAAGCAGCCATACAGTGATTATACGAAGTATAGCAAAGGCTACTCTGTAGAGCTTAACATCTAATATGGGCTACAAATGATTTATAAAAGCGATATCCAAGCACCTGGATACAGCTCAGACAGTCTGCTTATAGATTTTTAGGTATGTTTGAACATTTCCATTGAAGTTTAAGACATATATATGGCTTTTTCTTTTACAGCATTCTTTATGAACAATAATGTAAAAGATAAACTGCAGTGACATGCAGTTTGAAGAGAAATAAACAGGGGTTAGACAAATATCCTAGAAGTAACAAATTTTCCCACTCTCTGACACACTGTTGACAAAACTTACAGAGAAGAGATGGGCCAAGTCTGTTAGGTCTCTTAACCAACACTTCTCCTAGTTCAATGTTACCTGCCAGGAACTAGAAAAGGAATAAATACAGGAAATATGTTCCTGTGAGTCTTCAGCAGAAATAAAAGCAAAAGAAGGAGCTGAACTGCTTCTCACCAAATACATAAAATGCTGTTTTTTCTGCCAAGGGTAGGGAGGGCAACAAAGGCCAAATAGCTAGTTCTGATACTGACAGGTCAAGATTTGGCAGGTGTAAATGGTATGGGACAAATGAAGACAGATTTTTCAGTCAACCTAAATTCCATACCAAGAAGAGTTAGATTTTTAACCTTTGCCTTCACAAAAAAATATGGAAATTCACAAAGACAAAGATAATGGAGTTACAGTAAAAACTTTATTAAAAAATTTTAACATTCAAATGTCATTAGCAGGTAAGAATACAACAGAAATATCATTGACATTTGAAATGTTGATACCAGTGTTGGCACTATAAAGCACCCAAAGATAATTGTCGGCAATAGCTGTTAGTATTCAAAGGAAATCTCCACATGGATATGGCTAATATCAGACATTGGAATGGACTGCCCAGGGAGGTGGTGGAGTCACCATCCCTGGAGTTGTTTAAGGAAAGGCTGGATGTGGCACTTAGTGCCATGGTCTAGCCGATGTGGTAGTGTTAGGTCATAGGCTGGGCTGGATGAACTCAGAGGGCTTTTCCAGCCTCAATAATTCTGTGATTCTGTGTAGTATTTTATTGGGAACAACTGGAAAGCTAGTAATTGTAGATATTTTGGATCAGTTATTGTTCTCTTTGGTACTGCTGAGAAACAGTCAGTTCCATCACTGAAAATGATCCTTACAATGTAACCTCAATCCAACCACACAACAATATTGACCTCAAATCCAGTTGTTAGTTTTTCAATAAACTCCTGAATAAAAAAATGGCAGGTGCTATTTTTTCTCCATGTATCACATTTTGACCATGATCTCTTTTCGTGACTTATAGTGTTTCATATAGAACACTATACATCTTATATATAGTATAAAACACTTTCATCTTATAGTGTTTTTATTATTAAAAAGAACATATCTTACAGCTTCTTTTCTTCTTGTTTTCCTTTAGTCTAACATTTTGTATTATTTCATTGACCTTAATAACAGAATTTTCCCTTTCATTTATTTAATGCTGCATTTATTTAACCTTAGCTAGAGAGGAACAAACGCTTTTACCATCCAGACAAGAAGTCTGAATAAATCGGTACAGTGAGTGTAAAGTCCACAGGGTAATCTGTAAGTGTAGATTATGCTTTCTATTGTAAAATACAACTGTGAAGTATTATACGTAAAAGCTGTACTAAATTTTAACAGTAGACCACAGTTGCAAATCTATATTTTAAAGTGCTGGGATGTTTTTTGCTACAAAATAAATTTTTATATGTGAAATAGAAATATGGCTTTAGAAGTCTATAAATGCAGGCTTTCCTTTCCTTGGAAGGTTATGATATTTATCTTAATATGAATTGTAGGTAACAGCAATGACATATTGTAACTTACCATGATTAGATGAAGTTAGTAATACCCCAGAGAACTGTTTCCTTGTGTTACACGAGTTCTTTTTGTGGGAAGATAAAAAGAACAACATAATGTATAACATACTAGGAAAATAAAACAACACACCACGCTACATTTTTCCAGCACTTCAAAGTAAATGTACCCCCATTTCATATTTCATGGTGATAAATATAACCATTTGTAGGAGGGGATATATACATAGCAAATGTTATTTAAACTAAAAAATAATTCACACAGAATTCCAAGTAAAAACTTCATTTTGTATACTTATCTTACTCTTCTATCACTGTCAAGAATGGCGTATACCTTCAATAACATTTCTTATCCAGCAACCTCAATATGTATGTTGTAAAGATGAATGGATGAGGTGTTTAGAGTTAATGATCTGTATCATACTGCATCCATTTAGCTAAAGATATATAATCCCACACAGTTTGGTTTATATTGACTTTTATTCAAGAACATCTTTGAAAGGCCATCATGCTATCCTGACAGGTTAGAAGATGAAAATAAATAAGACAATATACTCGATTTTCTGTTTTTTAGATCAAGTCTGGAGACTATTTGATAGTTTTACTTCTTACATTTTACAGTGATATCAGAGTTATGTATCACCAAATTACAGTCACACTGCATTTTATTACTTCAACTTTATTTCTGCTTGGGAAATGCTTGTAGTTCATTACATTTTTGCTAGCATAAACATATTCTGTATCTGAGTGCACGTGAGTATGTATGTTCTGAATAAATGCATGTGATTTCAATCACTTCTACGCATTCCTATAAACTGTGTTCTTTTATGTCTGTAGAATGAGATTCACCTCAAACTAACGGTTACCATGAAAAGATGAAGTAATTTTAAATAAAATAACTGCAAAAAGTCTTAAACAGTATTAGATATAGCCTTTGGGACAAAAACAAATTTGTATGTATCCTGAGTTCAGTGCTGTCCTCTGTTTCTTGGTTAATGCTTCCTTTTGGGATTATACTGGTGTGTCTGAAGTCAACTGAGGAGAAGGTATGGGTAGTTTGAGTTCCTTACTTTTTCAGCTAGATATGCTATGTTTAGATAATACATTTTTATCAAATATCAAAAAGTGCTGGAAAGTGGACAGTGACTTTCGTTTTCGGAGTTTTGTACTTTTTGGTTTATCTTTATAATCTGTAAAAATAATCTCTAATCTCCAATTTACTAGTCTCGATTAGATACTATAGGCACAGATACACTTTTCTAAAGTAACCATTGTCAGGTTTAATCTTAAATATATGTTATATTTTCCAACTAATGAACTGTTCTCCACAATCTATGGTAAATATTTAAATTTATCACATAGTAAGTTCCAGGTGAATTTATTACATGTGAACACCAACATACATCTAGGCAATGTAGAACAAACTGACAGCAGGATCCTAAATATGCACATATAGCTCAGCTCTGTTCTCAGCAGAATCAATGCCAGCAGCCTTAGCATAATGCCAGGAAGAAATTTTAGTAATACGTTGAGTTAGAAGATACCTTGATACATGTGACACAGTACAGAAGAGACAGGGTATTTTTCATATAGAAAAATTGTATCACACAAACCAATTAGAAATTCTTCAGGGAATCTACAATCACAGGAAGGACAAGCTTGTTGATTTAGTCTACACAAATTCTGAAAATGTAGTTTACAGTTTTGACCACGAAAGACATAAAGGAATACAAGTTCTTCTATGGTAAAAGGAAAAATTGCCAGATTAATATCTAACTGATAACAAAAGGTCATTTTTGTAATGGGTGGGAGGAAGTTTGCAATGGAGATCTACAAGTACTTGTAAGAGAACTGGTGTCCCTCAACATATTTATTAATGATCCAAAAAGGGGTAGAAAGTGATGACAAAACAAAGTTTGCTGATGGGATAAAATTATTCAAGGCACTGAAGACAATACCTGCAAAGAACTTGAAAACATCTTATCATACAGAATGACTGAAAGATAAAGTGGCAGAAAAAATTCAACACTAATACATTCAAAGTAATGTACATAGAGGAAAACCAGTTTTAACTACATGGATGAGCTGATGGCTTCTAAATTAGTCAGTACTGTGAAAATAAATCTTAACATTACTGTGGGCAGTCAATGAAATGATTAGCTCAAAAAAAAGAGAAGATTTTGACTAAGAATTGTTAAACATGAAATAGAAAACTAGCCAGAAACTGCCACTACAGTCACTGCATAATCCCTTGGTTTACCTGTACCTTGAATATTATATGCATGTTTGTTCTTTCCAACTCAAAAAAAATACAGCAGAATTAAAAAGATACCATGAAGATTGCAATTGATGATTAGAGCTAATGGATCACCTTCTATGGAGGGAGAGATTAAACAGAATAGGATACTTCAGTTTGGAAAAGAGAAGTCCCAAGTTAAATGTGATAGAAAGCCATTAAATAAATTAATAGAATGGAACAATTATATATAACTATTTTACATTATTTTTACAGGAAAATAATAGGGAGCATAAAATTATATTTCTAGGCAGCAAATGTAAAACTATTCAAACTGCTTGTCACACAGATGACATAAGGAAGTAGGGAAACTCACTGATGCACGACATGATATGTGTGAGAGACTGGGCCAGAAAACTTGAGTGTGAAAGGTGCACAGGGTTTCTGTGTTCCACAGATGGGTGCAGTTTGCACATGCAGAGGCAGGTCATACCTGAGAAGTCAGAAGACAGTGCTGATGACATAATCCTCATTTGCAAAGGTATACAATGTAAGGTGGAAAGTCAGGGGACAGTGCGACAGAATTCTTTTTGCAAACAGTAAATGTCAGCATAAACTTTCTTAACATTTGTCCATAACTGCTCACTCACCTCTAGAGAGAAAACCTTTTCAGAAAGTAATCGTACACTTTGTCTTCTTCCTGCTTATCAAAACCAAAATTCACTCAGATAACCTCAACACCACTGGAGATGATGTGACCTGTTTGTTTTCTACTTACTTATTTACAAAAACAGCTAAGGAGTCCAAACAGTTATGAAATGGAGATAAAGTGGTCACAGAACATTTCCAATGTATATTTTGAGAGAAGACAATCTGCGCAGGATATACCAATTCATTAAACAAATGAAAGCTTTTGGAAAGAAAGAAATTTGCTCTGCCAGTGATTGGTTCCACCATGCTGGCACAGCAGACTTATGGAAGACAGCAGGTGAAACACTACAAGGTCTCTGAAAAAGCAATATGGATGTAGTAGACTCTATGATTCAGCAAAATGTCAGCAGTCAAGGAGTCTCATTATGGGGCCTTGCTGCTAGACTACTAATTAAAAGAAGAGATACTAATTTAACACTATATATAAATGGTGGGATGGAATCATGTCTGGAGGCTACTAGTAATGGTTTGTCTCTCTTTTGTTCTTCTAGTCAAGCAACAGATGCAAGTTCTGACAGTTTTAGATAGCTCGCAAGTCCCTTTTGCATTAATGAGACTTAACGGATTTACAAGTTTTATGTGTCCTCATGGACAAGAGTGTAACTAAAGTGAAGGAGAAATACCTTAATTCCCATGAACAGTCTTGGGAATGGAGCAGGCAAATGACATAGAAGCCAACTGCCTGAAACTGATGCCAAAAGCCCCATTCCTACAGGGAAAGTGGGGAGGCTGTAGCCTCTTGGCTTTTGTCAGCTCTTGACATCCTTTTGCTTGAACGGTGTTTTGTTATTTTCATCACAGATCTCGCTGTGTTTCCTGATGAACTGCATCATCTTGGACATCGTGCTCTAGGCCTTCATTGCATAACAGTTGTTTCGCCCAGGGAACACAATTCTGCTGTAGACCGGCACCACGATGCTTCTGTTATGGCAGAATAAATTTGGTTTGGTTTTATGCTAAAAAATAATGTGTGGCATGTTCAACTATGTTTATGCTATTTTTAAGCATATTTCATAAATTAGAATGATTTGATACTTCAATGGTTGGACTGGAGGATTTGATTAAAGTGAGTGACTCTAGGCCAGTGAAGACAGGCAAAGTAAGAAGCTTACGCTGTCAGGAGCTGGGGCTGTGACTCTCTTTGTAGTAATTAGCCCTGGAGCAGTGGTTTAATATTAGGTTAGAACTTCTATTCATTCAGAATGAAATCAAACTAGAACACAGCTGACAAGCAGCGAAGAGAAAAAAAGATAAAATGAAGAAAATCTATATGCTGATTTCTGAGCTGATGCACATAGAGCCATTAGCATTCCATATTGAAAACTTTATCATGCACAGACATCCTTAATATTACTTACATATGTTATAGATGAAGGAGATAAGAAAGAAATTAAATTTGACCACAGCAGGAGATTTTAGAAGCATAAATATATATTTTTATTTAAAATCTTAGTCTAAAATGAAATGAAATATTTGTATCTATAAATCTGTATTACCTCTATATTTTCTGAATAAATATTATGTCAACATAATTCAACATATCAATATTGCAAGTTCTAGTCTAGACCCGTCTGGTGTTACAACTGCTGGCTAATTGTATTTGAATGTTACTCTGTCATCAGAGTATGGCTCAATTACAGTTATATACATAAATATAGCTGTTGCCTAGCATTTAGAATACTCTTGCCTTATGTTCACTGTTTGTTTGCTGTTTTTTTTTCCTGTCAAATACTACTCTATGTCCTTTCAACTGCCCCCCATGAATTACTACAGTCAACAGCACTACTGGCTCTTTCTGCTGCTTTTACTTCTATTTTTAACTTTAACTTTAACCTTTTGTTTCTTTTTGCTCATCTGCATAGACAGAACAGAAGTCATGAGGCTTCTTCCTGCAAAGCCCTCTGGAATTTACCTTTCCACCCTCCACAGCCTATTAATTAACATAGCCACTCTCAAAATTGAATCATTGTTATCTCCTTGTCTATGGTCATGACATCTGAAAACTCATCCTTTAAAATCTGTTCTAGACTCTTTTCTAAAGATCATCATCTTGCTTGCCTATTGGGCTAGATAACACAGTTTACATCCCTCTCAATCTTTGTTTTCCACTACATGAAATAAATGTTTCTGCCACCTGTTACAAGGCCTCTCAAAGCCGATCTCCTTGCGTTGTTTCTAGAGCAGCTCTCAATGCAGCACTACTGAAGATGCATGTTCTGTGAATTTCTACTTCTCTGAGAAGTATCTTCAAAATTCTCTTATACTTAATAGTTTATATCTTTACAGAAGAGGAGTCTTTGTTCACTTTATCCCCTTTCATGTCTCTCTCACTTCCTCCATAATGCAAACAGGAATCTGATTCACTGTGGAGTGACCAAGAACTGAACACACCCAGTTTCCACCACTAACCTGTCTTTCTACCCCAGACATCTTCTCTGTCTCACATACTAAAGATGGCATTAGAGGACAGAATCACCCTTTAGTCTGCCATAATGCAGAGTCTCTGATGTAGGGGTAAAGAGTTTATTTCCATGGAATCCTACAGAAAGACAAAAGTCCATCTACTTGCCAAATACAAAAGGCTAAGTATAGGTTTAGGAAGCTAATTCAAAATCCAAGACTAATTTAGATTTCCTGAAATAACCATTTGATCACAGCAGTACCCTCTTTTTATATGTTTGCCTAACTAATAGTTAAAATAAAGTTAGTGATAATTTTAAAACTCTTCTTGTCAGGAAGGGGTTTTATGCTCAATCCTGAGGAATGGCACTTGAACACCAAAGTAAAGGACATCCCTACAAAATGCTATACAGATGAATTGATAAAGAAAAGCTGAATTAGAAAAATGAAAATGTCTTAAAGATTGAGACATTGTTTTAGAGGGGGGAAACTAGAAACAATTAAAGAAGATTGAAAATTACAGAGAGGAATAGCCTGGAGGGAAACATAGCTACTATAAAAGATTGAGTAAAAGACATAAAAAAGGAAGAGAAAGGAAAACTGAGGAAAGGAAAAGGACCTTATAGACACAGTAAGCTATTACAGCTCTCTTGTTTTATGGAAGGATTAGCTGTATTTGAAGTTTTACCATCTCTCATTTTTATGGTGGATTTAGCCACTTTCAATAAAACATGAGACTGTTTTGCTGGCCCTTGACCAGACGCTGCTGTGGCATTGGTACTTATGCCCCAGAGAAGAGAAAGTGCTGATGCTGAGCTCTGTGAGCACTGCTCCTCTCTAGGTACCAGCCTCTGCCTGCCCACAAAGAGGACAGCTGGGAGGCTTCTTCCTGTTAATCATCAGCTCTTTGACACAAATAAAGTTGTAATTGTGGAAATTGCTGTGCTGTCTTTGAATTTGGGAATTTTCTTATTTGTTTCTTCTACATTTCCCCCCCACACTTAACATTAAGAGTGAACAGGTGCCACTGGAGTTACACCAGCAAAAAAGAAAGGTGCAAATGTACCAATTCTGAATCATGCTAAACATTTTTATACCCTCCTAGGACACACACCAACTCCTGCCAGGGTAGTGTGAAGGGAGCTTATACTCATCAACATTTTCCAGGCTCTTCTGTCAGTCTCACAAGGTATAATGGGCTTCCCAAGAAGTAAGTGGATATACTCAGGCTGCTTTTCTTCACTATAGAAGTAGACAGTAATTCCAGAAATCTCTAAAACATACCCTAATTTTTTACATTGCCAGCTACATTGCTTTGGAGAAAATAACTTCTGACAGAACCAAGAAAGTTTAAACTTTTACCAATGAATGAGTTTATACCTGACTTCAGAATTTTTAAATGTATATGCCTCTAAGATAGAAGACATAAAATCTTAAAATAATTATTAAGCCAAAAAATTGTAGCCAAAAGGAAAGAAATATTAGAATCAGGCTTCTGCACTGGAACTTTAACCTATCAGAATTACATCAGGCTCAGGTTTTCACACTAGCCAGTGACACGCTATAGCATGCTGAATAGGATTCTTTATCTAACAGTGACACCTGAGAGTGTTAAATTACAAAATAATTTTCAAGTCCAACTACTGGAAAAACTGCCTCCACTTGGGTTAGTCACAGTTCACAAGCAGGAGCAATTTTACCATTTCAGACTTCCAGTGACATCTTCTTTTAATAATTTCTTTTAAAAAACCCTCTTTCCCATAGTTTTTGTCCTATGCTGCAGCTAGAAGACTTAGACTTTAAATGTCAAAGTCTATCAGGAATGAAGATGTTCCTGTGGGAAGTTGAATCAACTCATGTGTTAATCACTAAAGGAAAGCATAACATGAGGAAAACCTTTATGTTTAGAGAAAACTAACTGGGACTATTGATAAAATAAATGCTCAGTTCCAATGTTTGATTTTCAGTCATGATCAATACAATGGGACTGATCACATAGGCAAAGATAAGAGCATGAACAAATTGTTTAGAGGGGCCATTAAAAGTAAGCAACAATGTTCACAAAGCAGACTGACAATCAATCAACAAACAAACAAAGTATCCTTATACAGAGTAAAAATGAGGATTTATTTTAAATAAAGGGTATCATTCTCATAACTCTTAATGGTGGGGGTGGGTCTAAAACAATTCAATATGTTAAAACAGCTACTCAGGGTTTCTCAAGGATGGATGAACCTATGAAGAGAGACTCTTATTGAAATTTATTTGAGTTAAGCAGTATAATGTCACTGAACTGAATACTCTAGAATTAATGACAATTTGTTCTCCTGTCTTTATCCAAAAATCTACTGTTCCTCAGTTCTGCACAAACTGAAGCAGAGACATAACTCTATTCACATCATTAAGTAATTTCATATTTATAACAGTCAGTTTCACTAAAGAATCTGCAGTAAATTTTGAAATATATATTACTGACTTCATTATTATATAATTGCATTCTAATAGTCTTAGATTGGTTACAGTGTTTGGTTATGCCACTTGCTCTAAATATAATAATCATTCTTGCATTTAAAAAACTAGATATTTTCAAATCTATTAACAAGTATTTATTAATGGAAAATAGTATCTCTAACATAAAGCGAAGTGTCATATTTAAGATAACATTATATAATACAATACAATACAATACAATACAATACAATACAGAGAAATATTTTAACTGACATTACGCATTATTGAAGATTTGACCAAATCCTAAATATTATTATTTATTCCTAACAGATGCTAATAAGTGAGACTGTATCAGTAGTATAAGACTATTCCATCATTACTTTTATTAAATTCATGACAGTTGAGTGTGGCTGTGCCAAGAGGCTGTGTTATTAACTTACTGAGAGTCACACAAGCTGCATTTGAGTTGTATGGACAAAACGTGAAAATTTAACCCTGCTCTGGACCTCCCCTTGAGATCTGTCTCCCTCCCATGAGGGCTGAGAGGGGCTTTCTGTTTCTTGCCTTTGCACAGTATGAGGCTCGTACCGTCTCAGGATTACAGACAAACAAATGGGCTGTATTCTGCTGCTTAGGATGTGCAGGGTTTTATATCTCTAGCATTTATATATCTATCATTTATATGATTTTATATCTCTTTACTTATAGTACTTCCAGACTCTGAAGTACTGAAAACACAATAAACATAAGAATAAACATAAGATGTTACTTAGATCTCACTGAGAACTTGCAGACATAGTGGAAGTTACTTTTGTGAGACTTGTGTTTCAACAATTTACTGAGATCATTCCCTATGTCATGATCTATAAGATGCCAATTCTGCATCCAGCCAACCTGTTTTTCAATTATACGACTATATACAAATGTATCAATAGGGGTTGCAGGAGGGCAAGGACAGTCTGGTGCGGCCTTCAACTTCTATATCTGCCCCAACCAGATCCACCAGAGCTTGCTTGCTAGAGTCTTTAGGCACCTGAGTGACATCCTCTTTCTAAAAGTCATTTTACTCCAGAAACCTGACTCTTCTGTCACATTCTTTCCACTTTGTATCCTTTGTCTGCAGTTTGGATACTTCCTAATATATGGGTGGACCAGTTGCATGATGAACCTTAGCATGGAAACGAAGTGTGACCACTTCTTTGCCTGCTATTTCAGTTTATCTGTGGTGTTCTCTTTTATTTTAAAATTGCTGTCTGCAAAGAAGGGAAGAAAAATGCTATTTAGGGAATATTCCGTATGATATGATGCTTAAGCACAGCATTGCAGCTTTTGCAGTCAAAAATAGTCACACATTGTACCAGAGAAAATGAAGACAGTAATCTAGCTGCATCCTCCAATGCCTAGGTAGCCCTTTCATGGCAAACTAGCCATGATACACTTTGACACACATTATAGCTGGAATAAATACTATGTTTTGCGATCATATGGACAACTATAAGGATTTGCAGCCTCCAGATCTGGTATGTAAAAGGCAGCAAAGAAGTAATTTAAGTATAAAATTTACAAGCATGCTGTAGGCTATTCATCTTACTGCTTCCCTCTCCAACCTCACAGAGGATTAAAAGGCTGACACACATTTTACATCCCTCCATCATTCATGAGGTAGCAGCATAGCAAACATCAGTATTCTCAGGCCTAGGACTTGTACAATATTGCTGACCACAGGACCATTAAAAACAAGTTCAACCTTTCAATCTTAAAGAGTTTTGGCCTATCGTATTGTAGGCGGCTGGTTATTTGGCACATCTTCTACTGAAGTAACAGAAACACAGATTTAAGTGTTTGCCTTAAAGTGACAAAAAGAAAATTTTCTGGCTGAATACAAAATCCAGATGTGACCCTGACCTCCCAAGCTGATTAAACATCCATTAATTCAGTGTTTGCTAAAATATTGTACTTATGGCAGATATGAAAGTACGTACCTGGGCTATTCCCAAAGTTTATATATTATACAAGCAGCGTACAACAATGATTATAAATCTCCTCTAGATGCAGCAGCTAAAGATCCCACTAGTCCTTTGTTATTTTGAGAAAAGAGGAGGAAGAAAGGAAATTTTAGCGAACTCAGCTGTGGTCTGACAAATTACCTCCATTCATTGCCACTAATATAACCTAACTAAGCTAAATTAATTTCTTTGCCACTATGATCTTTTTTCTAGTCCAGAGATCAAGGTCACATTACATCTGCAGAACATCAACCAGATGTGTATTACTCTTCATGAGACATCCTAATTTTTATTCTTGAGGCAGTAGCCACTAGTGGCCTATTAACAATTATATATTATAAGGTCTTTCATACATTTCTGTTATTCACAGCTCCTACAGACTGCCTTTGCACAGTGTAGTAATACGTACAGCTTAGGAAACTGACCTCTAAAGAATATTAAATAGCTGTGTGGCAGCTAAAAAGCAATTATCTCTGTGACTATTTAGATATACCTAAGTAATTTCTAGCATTTATAGTGCTGGTAATGATCCGTCTTGGTGCTTTGATATACCAAATCATGGCTAATCTATGCACACTGCTTTGTGTTACAAATGCAAATGTGTTTGTGTTGATATAAATACTAGACAAAATGAAATTAATGCCTTATTATTTTCAAGTTTAAACATGCAAAGCTACTTGGAGCTGTCATTTCTTTTCTATGGTCTAATTACAAAGCCTTGAGGGATAGAGTGGCGGAATGAAGTATTTGAGAAAATAGAATATACATGATCCAAGATTAGTCACAAGTTCACCAGGCTGCAGGAGCAAAGCCCACCAAGTCAGGTTAACAGTCACCAGAAACTGTAGAAATGATAATAACTATATAACTACAAATGAAAAAAGTATCCCAGGAGAGCAATGTAACTGCCATGTAACTGAACCTGTGCAGGAAATAACGCTGTTTTATTCATTGTTAACAGAATAACAAAGAAAGTGAATTTCATGTGCCGCCACTGTGCTCCCCTCACTGCCCCTACCCAGGCAGGACCTAACTTTGCTGCCACGCTGACAGAGGTGGGAAAATGAGTCCTACTTCTAAAGGATCTGCCTGTCCTTAATGTGCAATTTCTGAGATATTTTACTGGAAGTTAGTGATTCTCCTGTTCTTTACAGTTTTTTAAGAATGCCTGGAGACAAGTTCCATCTGAGTAAGAAAGACAATCTCAGGTGGTTTGAAGGGGAGCAGTGGGAAAAGGGATAATGACATTTTATATGATCAGAGCAGCACTTTAAAAAGTAGCATCACGGGAAAGGATGTATTTAATTTATAAAATTTTACCCAGGGTAAAAATGTTGAAATCTTGTCTGCTACACAGTAAACATGTAGTCTGATTCCTCACAGCATATTGATTGAGGCCTAAAACCTCCCTAAATTTAGATAAAAAGGGGATAAAGGTGTTCAGTGTTCTGCATTTCAGCACACACCAGAGTCATTTTTCACCTACCTTGCCACAAAAATATTTAAACTATTTAAACTACCTGTACAGTGTATAGAGCCACCCATTATTTTAATTTTTTCCAGACTTCAGAAATTAGCATTGAAACTTTGCAGCTCCTAAGCAAGTTGCTTCTACAATAAAAGAACTTTAAAACCCTGTGGAAGGGTATGTTCGAAATTGCCTGTTCAAAGAAATTTATGATATTATTATAGCTGCATATTGACTATTCCTACAATAACCTGAAGGCAGAACCAAACAGTTTATTTATTCAAACTGCAAATGAAATTGGGCAAGAAAAGTAATTAGCAAGCAACAAAAAATAATGGAAAAGCACCATAAAAGCAGTTGTGAATTTATGTGGGTTGTCAGATAGTTAGAAAAATAACAGCTTAAATTTAAAAAGATCAACTTTTTACATACAGCACACATTATATACAGATTAACCATGAAGCTGGCTTTGAAAAAGCCCAGAAACCATAGCGCGCTCTGCACATCGCCCAGTCTCTTCTCCTGCTTGTGAATGGAAACATTAACTCAAGAATCAGAGGTGCTCCCTCAGGCATCCATGGGGGATAGACTCAAACAAGACAAATGTTATTTTTTCTAAAACAAACTAATTTTCAGAACTACAACTTCTGTGGAGGGTCGTTCCTCATATATTTTTTAATTTCTATTAATAGCCTACATTTCTGGTCTGTGAAAATGAAGGCTATTTGGAACTATGAAGCTTTCCATGGGCTAAGGGTCCATTGCCCTCCCCTCCTTACTCTCCTCTCTTACCTGTACCCCTACACACACTAATCCTTAGCTACAGCCCTGCGCCAGCTTGGGCATGGGTATGTTTCATATCTAGGAAGTTCGGTTTATTCCCTTTGACTTTCTTAACCTTCAGGCCCCACACTGTTCCTAATCTCTCCACTGTCCCAGTACAGACTTCAGTTTCCTGACTAGATAATAGTTCCTCAAATTTCTAAATCAAGTTTAAGTCAAAAGCTGTTTTTCTGGAGGAAAAAGTCTGAGTGTCACATTATGCATGTTGCTCCCTCTCCACTTAATCCAATATCCGTCCTACTACCGATCCTCTTCCTCAACTGTTCAATCCCTTTCTTTCTAGTTTTTAAATCAGACCGTTACAGTCTCGTTTTATTTCTCTCACAGCTGGTCAGCAATGCACAAGAGTCTGCAGGCCATAGGCTGCTATGCACTGACCCTCACGGCGCTGCCACACTTTTCCCAGCTCTGGCACTCACAGGGTTGAAGCTGCAGCTGGGGAGGCCACAGACATGAGGCTGCTGGACAGGGGAAAGTAAGCCCCATAAACTCAGGCCAACACAATCCCAGACAGCTCCTGGAGCCCTGCTCTGCCAGGACAAAAGTAAGCACTAGCAATGGCAAAAAAAACCCCAACACTCAACTTTGAACTATACTAAGACACTCTGCTTTGTTAGGACTCTCTTATTTTCCCTGGCCTTACGAAGTTACTCATTTATGCTTTAGCCCGTGCTTCCCTCTGTCCCCAAGATGCAGTCCTATCTTTATAAATATTTTCCTACTGCTTAATGTAGCTATGAATTTTGCAATGCTCAAGGTAAAAGCAGCAAGAAACAGCTGGATTTTCACTTTGGCAGTTCCTTTTTGCATAGTCACTTTGCTCTCACTGTGAAAAGAGAGTAAATAATAGCTATTACTATTTTAATGAATAAGCCCCCAGTGAGCATATAATCACAATTCCAAAAATAAAAGGGTGAATTTTTATGCTTGTTTCAGATATCTACGTTCCTTTTAACTGAATGCCCTTTTATATTCTACCATATTTTACTAGAAAGGCATATAATTTGTTCCTTTTTTAAATCTGAAGCAGAATGTTCCCGAATAACATAAAATCCAAACTACCATCTCCCCATGCATTTATGGATTGTAAAGTCAGACTTTTCAATAAGTGCTAAGATTTCACTGAAAACCATTGTAGGTCTTTCTGTCTTTGATTTTTATAAACTATTCTCTAACAATCAGATATGAATCAATGTTCAGAGTCTTGAAAATCTGTAACCATGAAAATTTGAAACAAGAGAACTGAAAGAAAGATGAGATCAAAAAATGTTTGCTTCTGATATTCTGTATTACATCAGTAGCTGCAGTTCAGTGACTATTCATCTGTCTATATGACCCTCTCTCCCATAAAAAACTGGGGAATCGACCTAAATATTCTTGCATCTCAGGATGTTTCCATTAAAATAATTTTAGGGATTAAAAAGAAAAAACAACCAAAACCACACACATAAAAAGACACCAACCCCCAGACAACAAAATAAACACTTCATATAGAGAAAATAACATTTTTCCTGAAGGGAAAAATATCAGCTGCTCTTTTAATATTTTTCTGCCTCACATTTCCTCCTCCGTTGAAAAACACAGACAGGAAAAATCACCCTGAGACTACCAGCAACAAGAATAACATGCATAATCCTTACACAGATGGACTATACTTAAAAGCAGACAAGATTATATTAGTATTTAAGCCTAGACCAAGACTGCACTTTTGAAAAGGATTGCTCAGTTATCCTCACTTCATGCAGTTGCTTTTGCATCACAGAGTGGTCACAGAGGAAACAGAAAGGAAATAAGATTATCCTTTCAATTGAAGCGTAACCATTTGTAGTCCAGGAAATTATTAATTCTCTCCAAACACTAATTGGCATTCAAGTTACAGGACAGTACCAGGTAGAATCTGGAGTAATCTGCCCTGAACTGGCACAGTGTGGCCACTGGTTTTATTATACAGATGATGGTCCAAATTACTTGCAGATGTAGACAAAATCAGTAATATTTTTGATACCAACCTGCACAAATTGGGAATTTCCTTCCTGTGTTTGATGAAATGGATCCGTTGTTATGGTTTAAGGGTTCTCAGCCTGAAAAGGAAGGACAAGTGGTGTCTGTAGGACCCTGGAGGGTCAGAGATCAGTACTGTTCCCTCCCCTTTCTGGCCACAGTCTATAAAAAAATGAGGTTTTCGCGGGCTTTTCCTGGTTTCCTGGGCTGTTTTCCTGTCGCATCTCGGGACGGCTGGGGCTAGCTCCACGTGCTCGGCAGCATCCACCACCACCCGCTCCCGCCACCGCTGCGGTCCCTGGTGACAGTCACAGCAGTCGCAGCGGCCACGAGGCACTGCTTGGACACTGCCACTCGGGACTGCTGGGATCGGGTTTTGTATATAAATATTCTTTGTCCCTTATTCCCTTTCCCCTGTTGTTTTCATTAAACTTGTTACAGTTTTAACTTCCAATCTTGTACGGAGCAATTTTTTATTATTATTATTATTATTCTCTCTCTATTCCCTTCTCTCTCTCTCTGACCCTTAAACGGAGACATCCGTGTATTTTGGACAGAATAATACAAAGGTTTTATCTGATATGTTTTATTCCTTTTCAAATACTTTTATAGAGGCTTTATCTATCTGTGACAATGGCAGAATAGAAATGGTATCCATGGGTATCCATGTGTACGAGGCTAATTAATTTGTTTATATGGGTATTTAATCTAAAATAATATTACCTTAATGTCTCAAAGCATATATTATAATAATAAGCAAAATAAGTAGCAAAGCAATTTAGAAAATCCCCAACTTTTTGGATACACTAAATTTCCATTATTTAAATTCACAAGCAGATGTAAGTTAGTTGCATTTAAGTGCACAATTAAGTTCTTTACCAGAGACGAGTCTGAGAGAATATCACTTGTGTGTGATCTCCTGGTTTCTTTCATGCACTGCATTTTTTCTCAATTAGCCTAATTCCATAACACCTCTGACAGATGATGATTAGTACATCTATAATATAAACATGAATCTCAATCCCAGACACAAATAGAAAAAAGTTTTCTATCAGAAATGCTGGTAGAGACAAGTTTATTGCACAAGAATCCAGCTCTAAAATCTCTATATTTAAAATATTTCCTAAGATAATAAACCCATGGATTTAAAACGTGCTTCAAAATGCAATAGCGTGCAGGTTCATGGTGGATGCAACAGATGGCTGGCCATAGTCTCTGAATGTCTGTCTTACTTGCAGCTCCTCCCAACAGGCAAATCCACTTGCTTATATCTGTCCTCTGCAGAAAAAGCTCACAGGTCCTAGCCCTGGCAGTTTACCTACCAAG